>NW_009610937.1:0-6721 GCF_000690535.1 Cariama cristata
GGGCTAGTGCACGGGGCACCAACACGAGCTTTGCGTTGCTTGCACAGCGCGCCACGTGGGGTTGGATCCTGCTCGCGTGGAATGCTGCCCCGGCTGCCGAGAGGAGCAGGAGTTGAGCAATGGACTTAAATGTACGAATTGGCTTCTGTAGTTGAGGTTTGTTCTGTGCTGCTGTTTCTGTTTTCCAGGGAGTGCTCACAGTTTCTTTGTTGTCTCCTCACATAAGACAGACTCTTATGAGCTTCCTTGCTTTTTTTTTTCCTTCTTCTTAGTCATTTTGATTGTGATACTGTGCATTCTGCAGATAACTGACAGGCTTCCCTCCTCATCTTTTACCAAGGATGCACTGCCTGCAAATAGGCCTGCTTGAGATGGCTCTCCTTTTACATCCAGATGGAGTGAGCTTTCTGCACTGATCTGCTGTGACCCTACTGCTATTCATACAAATGTTGAATTATAGAACTGAATGTGTGTTGATACTGCTAATATTTAGCATCCACACAAGTTGTGATGGGCTTCTAAAGTGCAGTACAGAAAGTAGCACTCCTTAGGCTACTCAGGGCTTAGGAAATTCATGAGTAGGTGCTCCACTCCTTTGTCTGCTTACAGCACACGCTGCACTGTATAGGCGAGCAGTCATCCCCCTGTACTCGGCACTGGTGGGGCCACACCTCGAATACTGTGTTGAGTTTTGGGCCCCTCATGACAAGAAGGACATTGAGGTGCTGGAGCGTGTCCAAGGAAGAGCAGCAAAGCTGGTGAAGGATCTGGAGCACAAGTCTTAAGAAGAGCAGCTGAGGGAGCTGGAGTTGCTTAGTCTGGAGAAAAGGAGGCTGAGGGGAGACCTTATCGACCTCTACAACTACCTGAAAGGAGGTTGTAGTGAGGTGGGTGTCAATCTCTTTTTTCCTAAGAAACAAGCGATAGGATGAGAGGAAACGGCCTCAAGTTGCGCCCAGGCAGGTTTAGATAGGGTATTAGGAAAAATTTCTTCCCTGAAGGGGTTGTCAAGCATGGCAACAGGCTGCCCAGGGAAGCGGTTGAGTCACCATCCCTGGAGGTATTTAAAAGACACGTAAATGTGGCAGTTACGGACATGGTTTAGTGGTGGACTTGGCAGTGTTAGGTTTACAGTGTGACTCAATCTTAAAGGTGTTTTCCAGCCTAAATGATTCCATGATTCCTACCACCTTTGTGGAGATAGACAGGGGTAGGGTTCTAACTGAAGAGGATAGGTAGGATACAGTGTTGTCTTGTGAGAGCTATGGTGTTGCACAGATTAACAGCTTCCAATATTTTAGAAGCTACTCGCTGAAATCAGGTAATACAGAGGGAGAATCTGAAACTCTTTTGATGCCATAGAAGTCACTTCTTTTTCCTGCACATTATGTTTGCTTTGGCTTTTGATTCAGTTTTGCTGAATTTGTACCTGCTTAGGGATTCATTGAAGTCATGTGCAAAGATCAGCAAGACTGAGTGGTTTGTTTTGAGTAGATAGCATACAGCCAGTGAGAGATACATTGCTAATCCTAAAGATCAGTAAACCCAGTTTTTTACTGTCTACCATTACCTGAATTTAGGCCATTTGCTTATAGGCTAGATGGAAGTAATTGCGGAAGAGCAAAAACCATTGATTCTTGTGGAGCTTCTGAAGCAAGCAGTGCAGTGCCTGAGGTCCAGCAAAATTGGTGAAGTCTCGCAGCTGAAGACATTTTTACATGTCTTTATGGGTAATCTTGGTTCCCCAGGAAAAGGAAGTATGATCTCCATTGCCAGTCCCAAAGGACTGGAAAACTCCTACAGTTTTTGAGAGGGAGACAGTTTTATTTGTCATGCCCCCCCCCCCCCCAAAAATGTTATTTCTTAAGGAGGGCAGTTCCATCCCGCAAAATCTTCAGCTTTGTTACTGCACTTTACTTGAATCACTACATCATAGAAATGTATAGGCACCAGCAGATTTTTTTAATTAAAACCTTAGAGGTATGTACTTTGTGAAGATGTTTTCAGGAGGGACAGAGGTGCCTGGGAATGGAGAGGAGTAACAGTGAAAGTGAAGTTGGCAAAATATCTAAACCATCAGTATCTCTTATAGCTAGTCAGATGATCTAAGAGGCTAGATAAGGAAAGAGATGTTAACCGAACATATTAGAAAGACAAAAAAGAGGGCTGGTGTGTCCTTCACATCTGTCAACATTGCCCCTACCAAAGTCTCCATCCCTCTGCAGCCCAGTCATCAGAGTGCAACACATGCTTTCTGGATAGCGTTCAGTTGTAGAATACTCGCAGCATTTAAGAGGTCAGTGTTTTTTTTTCTAGAGGCAGAAGAGTGTCACTGCAGTTGGTCTGTTTTTCAGAAGCAGAAGTCCATAGGCATAGACCAGCCACTGAGAAAACTGACCGGCGGTCTGTGGTCTCACTTTTGTAGCTGTCGGCTCCTGTTGTTTTTGAAGAATGCATTTTCTGAAAGAGATGTGTTTATAGAGGGCGACGTGGCAGGATAAATGACACCCCCCAACATCAGCACCCAGATCATTGGATTTGATTCAGTATTCAACAAGGCAGTAGTGTAAGTGAGCAGAACACAGGGTTGCTGTGCTTGCAGAAGCCTGCACAGAGTCTGGATAATCTGGACAACCTTGTAAACACTTGGAACTGAGATGAAGGCACAAACCTCCTGTCTGTTAGGTGGAGTTATGTTGCATGTGTTTAAGCATTAAATATGCTGCGGTACACTTACAAGTAGAGGGAATATTAAAGTGTAGCAAAGAGAACTCAAAACACAGTGACTTAAGGCATGTAACTATGAAAAAAGCTTTGAAAAATTCTTTACAGTTCTATCTAAATAAAAAAAAAATTCAACATCTTAGTATTGTTCATCTATAACTATGCCAGTTATTACAGATATTCTCAAAGTGTTGTTGAACTCATGAGGAATCATTAAATAGGCCAATTCTTTGTCCGGAGTAGACTGTGAAAGTCTCAGTTTAGTTTCTTGCTAAAGGGGATGCTTAATAGGAAAGTATGGTGGTGTTGGGTTATACTTAATAGATGCTAAATTCCACCAACCCTCCACTAAAAAGTCCTTCACTCCGTAATTCCTTACTAGTTTCCAAATAAATAAGGATCCTGGTGTGTTCTTTATTTACATATTTCATTTGACTTTGTCCGTTATTTTTTATTGTGCGACTTTGTGGCAAGGAAAGCTAATGATATTTTGGGAGTTGAATAGAAGGGCACATTGCTGGCTCATGGTCAATTCATTGTCTGACAGGACCCTCAGCTTTCCAGCTGGCTGGCCCCCAGGCTGTGCAGGTGCATGAGGTTATTCCTCACCAGGTGCAGGACTTTACATTTTCCTCTGTGAGCTTCATGAGGTTCCTAGATGGTTTCCATTAAAAACAGAGTGATGTAGTGAATCCAATAACTGTTTGACATTCACATCAGTAAAGACAGTCAGAGAATGCTGGAAGTTTTTGCCTGATCAGGCTTCCAAAAAGGCAGAAGTGACTGGAATATTGTTCTTTTGGAGTATAAATAGGAAGAGGGTAGCTAACATTAGGACAAAGCTTCATTGTTCTGTTGGCAAATGTATTCTCTAGCACCTCATAAACTGTAGAAATGCTTCTGTGTATCGTAACAGTTTTGGGTGGCTGCTGCTTCCTGTTCCAAATTCCAGCTGTACTCTGGTGTGCCTGGAGTTTGTAGGTGAGTCCCAAATATTACCTTAAAAGTGCCTGTGAACATTTATTCTTATTAAGCTTTTATAGATATTTTGTTTTTCAGGCTGTGTTTTCTTATTTACACTTGAATGGAGTCTGTTGTATTAATTACGGATTTTCATTGCAGTATTGTTAAGAATGTTAACAGTAACATTGAACATTTCAAATAGTTTCATACATGGCTGACTGTGCACTGTGCAGTGCGTACACCTCTGCCTTTAATTCAAAAGGTAAATGTAGCAGATCATGTTGTATAAAGAGCCCTTTTAGGATCTTTATTGCAGAAAGGCCGGTAGTATTCAGAGTTGAGGTTTTGGTAATTTTTAGTTTGTTTCTAAAGCAAGTATGAAAATAAAGTCTTCTTGTATGACTCTCAAGATGCAGTTGAGGAACATGAGCTGTACCTACAAAGATGTTTATAGTCTTCAAAAATATGAACCTACAGTTATTGTACAGGTAGACATGGAAAAGAGAAACACGGAAATCAAATTCTTTTAGCCTGGATGAACCTGGAATTTAAATATGTCATTTAGTTCCTAAATAACAGCACCCAAATTTCAGAAGGGATCAAAAATTCCTCTGGTGTCCTTTGCAAGCTGTAAAGTAGGCCAGTTTTATTTAGAAGATCATCTTTAAAATGTTAGTTCTGAATTTTTTATATTTATTGTTTATATACCAAATACATTCCTCAGGATTCTGTGGAAATCAGTTTATTCATTTGATGGAAGACTGCACTTGAAAGACAAACTTTTCTGAATCACATTTTAATTTTTATGTTTCATCAGGGTAGACTATGTCTGTATTCACTTACTGAGTCCCTGCATGATGTTTCTCATAAATCTGTTCCTCTGGTTGTCCAGGTAAGCATCTTTGGAGTGTGCCATGGCTCTTGTGTGGCCTGTGTCTTAGAACTACTTTTCCATAGAAGCAAGAATGAAGGTGGCAGGATAAATAGTTTGTGTAATCCTAGGTCTTGTCCTATTCCTGAGTTAGGCCTTGATGAGTTGGACATAGCTTTTGGACTGGAAATTTAGAAGTGCTTTTGAGCCTAATAGTATATTTGTAGCCAGGATATACTCTGCTTTTTCTCTCTAAAATGCAGCATTTTCAGAGGGTGGGTCCATTTTCTTTCTTCGTGAAGCTATTGTAAGTGTTGCTATTTCACAGTACACTGGTGGGGTCAAAGACTTGTATTCAGAAGTTGTGACTCCCAAGGTGATTCTAAAGGTGGCTGAAATCTACCTTTAGCCTAAATCTTACTGAATTCACTAGTGTTTGATAAGAACAGAAAATCTGTCTGTTCTAAATTCCTGTTCATTTTTGCTAAAGGGAAAAAGGTTTCCTTTCATTTCCATCTATGAAACAGGACGCTTTCTGCATTTATTTTAGGTGTATACAGGTTTCTACATTGATCCCAAAATCCATGTTGTATAGACTGTAATCTTTTTGACTCACCATTAAGATTAGAATTTACCCATTTTGGGCACTATTGAATCACTAGAAGCCATCAGTTACTCATTTGGGGAACTGACATGCATTTAACTACGTGACTAAGGACTGTCTGAAGGTACCTTGGAGAAGATGACAGCTAATTTGAAAGGGAGGCAGTGAGGAAGGATTGCAAAAGATAATGCGTTTGATAGGTTAGGCAACTCTGGGGTAAAGTGTAAGGAAAAGGAATATGCCACCAGTCAGCATGGTATATGGATTTAGACATTTGCCTGCTCTCTGTGGATTCTGATGAGTGCTTTGAGATGCCCACTGCAGAGTATAAATTGTGCTGCGACTTGCACCATAATCTTTGTGTGCTCAGATTTGGAAAATCATCTGAGGCCAGATTTCACTGTTGTATTTTGAACCAGAGGTGATGCATATAAACAAATGAACTAAACCCTTTAATAATTGTAGTATTCTGAAATTATATGCAGATACACTTCATGTAGCCAAATGAAACTGGATTTATTTCAAAAGCAGAATTATTAGTTCTGATTCTAATTTTCAGTAGTAGTTTCTGATGGAAATAAACACCTCCTTTCTTTAGGTGACATGGGGTTAGGAAATACAGTTCTATTTTGATGACCTAAGGAAAGATATATAAGAACTACTGGTAATATTCTATTTTCTTTAAATTAGTGTACTTCAGATATAAACCATGTAACATTCAGGTTTCTGAAAGGTCTCTCGTCTGGCAAAGCCATTTATATAATCCAGAAACAGGAAAAAGTGAGAAGGCATTACAGGAAATTTACCTCATGACTTCCAGACAAGCGAGTCATCTAGAGTGACTAAGGGAAAATCATGCTTTACGTCCAGTTTGTGTATTAACGTCTTCCTCAGTCTCACGTAGACAGTGTAGTCTGGTTAAGTTGATAGATACATTTTTTAATAATTAAATGCCTTGGTATCAGAACTTACTTATCTGTGCTGCATGACGTCATGTTGCAGTTGGCCTGAGCTTGTTTTACAAGATTTTTAAAGTTCTTCACACAATGCAGTGGGAGTTAGGAGAGAATGGGAACTTTGTTCCCTGTTTGCTTCCATACCTAACAGGTGTACTTGAAATGGGCCAAGACTCTGCTTCCTGACCTGCACTAGGGAGAAATTGTTTAATACTAAACAGTCTGATAAATAAAATGTATTGGAAGACAAGTGAATGAGAAAATGAGATTTGAGAGTATGAAACAAGTGTTAGCTGTGTTTTGGGAGAAGGAGGTGTTATTGGAAGAGACCAGGGCTATGAAGAAGGGTGCACATACACACACCATGTGGGGAAGGGGCTGCTGTATGTTAGTGGTGAGGGTGAAATGGGGAAAATACGAGGGGAAGAACATGATACCAGGTGCCTGGAAGTGAATGCAGCGAAAGGTTCCGAGAAGCGGTGGTTTGTTGAGCAAGAAGGGAGGCAGCGAGGGGAACTGGCGGTCCCTAACAGAGGCAGGGGCGGACCAGAAAACAGCTCGGGGCCGGGGCCGGGGCCGGGGCCGGGTGAACAAACGCCTCGG
>NW_009610938.1:0-8980 GCF_000690535.1 Cariama cristata
GGCTTTCAAAGGCGTTTGGTTTGGGAAGCCCGTGAAACCGGAGTGTAAGGTGCCGCTGGTGCTAGGGAGGAGCAGATATTGAAGGTGGAGTTACTAAAGTTTATCTGACTGGGATGAACAAACCAATTGTTCCTGGCGAGTTGAACCGTGTCAGGAGGATGACCCAGATAGGCGGAGGAGCGGCAGGCAGAAAGTGGTTCGTTGTTACTAGTGATAAGTCATTAGGTGGGAACCAGGCACTTAAGTATGGATAAAACATTTGCCGGCGATGCGTTTTGTTTAGTTGTGAGTGTTTCTGGGAGGACAGGCGGGAAGGCGGGAGCGGCACAGGCCCGTTGGCAGCCCTCTGCCCTGGCTGGGGCCAGCTCCTCCGTGATCTGTAGCCCACCGTCTCTTTCCATCGCTGCGCCAGGACCGCAGAAGGGGGTGATGTAACCTGTGCTGGGCTTTCCTGCTCCGATTTCCTCCACGTGCCCGAGGTCAACAGTTAGGCTAAGTTCAAGTGTACCTACTCCCGGTTTAATATGTGATACTCGCTTTCCTCTTAGGACTCTGCCATACGATGTTGTGGGCAGGCAGGAGGGAGGACTCCGTCCTTTAACGACTTTTCCATCTCTCAGTGTCTGAGAGCAGAAAGAAGCCCCCATCTCTTACGCACCAGCCGGCACGCTAAACCATGGGTGACCCTCGGGCTTGCAGGAGCAAACCGCAGAGCCCAAGTTCACCTCCGCACACCACGGCTCAGATTTGTTTAATGGAAGAAAGTCAGGGCTCAGAGTGAGTGACACAGGAGTGCTACCAGGCAGCACGGAAATGTGGAGACCGGGGAGCACATCTCTTTGAGATGGCACTCATCCTGACCCGGCTTCTGTAGGCTCTTAAAGCACAGCACAGGATAGATTTTAGTCTTGTATGCTCACACAGATGCAGCAGCACATTTTGGGATGTGATGCTATGAAAACCTCTCTTCCCTTTTAAAAAGTTAGCTGGCTAGATCATGATGTCAGGACTACATGCCACGGACAGAGATCTGGACTGCCGGGCTAAGATCTTGCTAGTACCCAGACATGCAAAGAAAAGACTTTGCAAATCTGATTCCTGTTTCCCTTTGTAAAAAGAATATTGGAAAACATTCAGTAAGCCAGAATTGCCTGGAGAAGAAACCTGAGGAGCTGCAACCGAAAGAGCAACAGAAAAGGAGATTTTCTTAGTAAACGCTCCAGGGTTCATATTTTTAAAAGCGAGGGATGTGCAACTCTGAAAACAAATGCCGGAGTATAGTTTAGAGATCTGGAAACTGCTTAGTTTTGCCTGGTGCACTTAATGGTGAAGGTGTAGTGGCTGTGGACATGGTGGAAATGAGAATTCAAGGCAGTGTTTGGAGAGAAAGGTTACAGCCTCCCTTTCCTCTGCACATCTTGTCTTTGCTGGCAATCCCAGCTGGACTGTGTGTGTCTGTCTGCTCGCTGAGTTGGGCCTTTGCTGCAAGAATGCCTTTTCTGTGCAGGTGAAAGAGGCACCTGATATTTAGCTGTGGTCTGGGTGACCTCTGCGTAGCCCTCCGTGCTATCTTAGGAGCTAAGTAACTTCAAATGAGTATCCCTCTGTTGTCTGTCTCTTGCTCAGACCTCACTGCTGGGTGAGAGGACTGGACTACGGGCTCAAATCCACTCAGAGGCAGCGTGAAAGTGTGTGATTCCTCCTGGAAGCGTGCCTTTCTGAACCTGCCTGAAATGCTTAACCGATAGGCACAGGCTTCGAGTACTCTGCCAGTGAATGCACGTCCTCTTGTAGTCTCGCCTGCGAGAGAACGCCTCATCCATCATCTGCACTGAGGTGAGAAACGGTGCCCATGACATGAATCTGTGAATATCTCACTGGCAAATTCCTATCGCTGATGGGGACGAGTGTCTCTGTGCCACAAAGATACTTCTGTCTTGCTGGGAGGAAGGAGGTTGCAGGTTATTCTCCACCAACACAACTATCTGTCAGATGATAACAAAGGACAAAGACCTAAATCTTATGGGGCTTCCTATTCTGGTTGAAAACATCGTGGACTTGCAGGGCTCCAACGCTGCTGCTGGAGTTAGGTACTGCCCCACAGAGAAAGCGTGGTTTTAGTTCTTGCTTTGCAGAAGGGTGGCACAGGGGCATCCACCCTAAACCTGCGACCAGGCTCTGCCTGTTGGGCAGCGCTCTGCGTGGCAGCGCACAGGTGGGCAGCAGCAGGTGATACCTATCCCACCAAAAAGCCTTCTGGCCAAATTACATGAGACCTTTGCTTTACTGAGGTGAGTTAGGCTGGGATGGTATTCCTAGGCTGAGACTGCAAAGGCCTTGAAAGGCTTTGCAATGTCTTAGACAGTTTTACCATTTTTTTTTTATTATCACGAAGGTTTAAGAAACATAGGAAAAACTGCTCTGCGCTAGCATTGCATAGCTTCAGAATTTACTTGTCCTTCCTCAGTTATTTGACCTGAAAGTATTACCCCTTTTGGCCTTCAGAAAGCCACACAAAGACTCTTGCCCGGCCTTGACTCCTGAGGGGGGATTGCTGGGGACACGGGCCTGGACCCAAGGGGAGAGCAGCTTTATGAGTGGTATTGGTACAAAGCACATTAGTCTGCTGTGCTAATTAATTGCTAACTACACCTCCTGAGGCAAGTGGATCAGCAGAGAGTATATAATTAAACCCAAGATTGTTTTTGATATATTTTAAACATCCTTCTAGAATTCTCCACCTGGAAGAAAGAAAGAGGACAGCAATGATGCCAGGTAGCGAACAGTTCATGAGAACACAGTGAGTATCCTTTTAATGCTACTGCTGCCCGCTGCCATCACCCTTCAGTGCAGAGCTATTTAAAATGTTGACAAGAGTGGCCTTTTTTTTTTGTTCCTTACAATAAAAAAAGAAGTCGTGACCTTAAAGCATTGTTCAAATGAACGCCTTAAGTGGTAAAGAAGGGAAAATAGCCAAAACCATCAGAGGGACAAGAAATACATGCTCAGTGTTTGTGTATTGAAGTGCTTCTCGTGTACCTGGCAAAGGAGTTGAGCAACAGGTTCCCAAGAAGTCCCCCTTGTGCTGTCCAGGCAGGCACAGACTTTCCGGTGAGGTCAGCTGCAGTTGCCCTTTTAGGATGCTCTTTAATAAACCCTCTCCTAATTAGAATCTCTTCTGGCTAACTTGCAGCTCTAAAGTTTGTAGGAATTTTAATCGGTTTAGCTTCTTTTGAGTGAGAGTTGCATTAAATATATCTGTACATCCCGAGTGGCCGTTTGGTGATGTATCTGTCTGATCTGCAGGACCAGCAGAGGAAATATGGGAATGAACAACTCAGGATATAGCGAGTCAAGGCTGGGAGATTACCCTGAGCTTCCCCGCTTAAGATTGGACATGTTGAAACTGTTCCTGGTATCAGTATGTTACTTATTATGCTACTTGGTATACTCTGACAGCGGCCTTGGCTCTTGTTCAAGGCTGAGCAACTCAGCTCAGCACAAGGCAGCCGAACGGGATGCTCAGCATCCTCTGCAGGGGAGGCAGAATCAGTCGGGGGCCAACATTTGCCCATATATGCCTGTTTTTCCTGTTAGCTTTGAGCCATGCCTGCCTCTATTTTAGCCTGGAGAAGAGGCAGCTGAGGGGAGACCTGATTGATCTCTACAACTGCCTGAAAGGAGGGTGTAGCCAGGTGGGGGTTGGTCTCTTCTCCCAAGTAACTAGCAATAGGACGAGAGGAAATGGCTCAAGTTGTGTCAGTGGAGGTTTAGATTGGGTATTAGGAAGAATTTCTTCACTGAAAGGATTGTCAGGCACTGGAACAGGCTGCCCAGGGAAGTGGTGGAGTCCCCATCCCTGGAGGCATTTAAAAGATGTGTAGACGTGGTGCTTAGGGACATAGTTTAGTTGTGGGTTTGGCAGTGCTGGGTTAGTGGTTGGACTCAATGATCTTACAGGTCCTTTCCAACCTAAACAATTCTATGATTCTATATATGCTGCCCAATGGTTGCTTAACGTGGCTCACAACAGTGAACCCTTATGTGTGCGGAGTCACATGGGATTGCAGATATGGTGGGGGGAGACAAGGAAGGGAAATACCTGACCCAGGGACTCCTTTTTTTCCCCTCTTAGTCATAACAGAATCTCCAGCCAGGATAACGACACAGTGGGGTTTGTGCTGCTGAAGCAAAGGACCAGCATGGTGGTGAAGGTGAGGATGAAGCTGAGGGGAGCCAGCAGGACTCTGGGGAGTAGTGCCACTGCTCTGCATGCTGTCTTTGCCATGCTTTCCAAGACATGCCCCCTCCCCTCCACAGTTTTGGGGGGAAACAGCTATGGCAACAAGACCTCCTCCTTCCCTTCTCTCTCAATAGCCCAGTCAGTGTAGCATATGCTCCCTTCTGGGCGGAGAAACCACGGTTACTAAACAATAAACCCACATTCCCAATCTGTATGTTGGGGAACTCTGTTATCCGAAAGGCACAACACAGAACAGATCTGATATAAACATTGCACAGGCCAGAAATGCTGCCGTGATTAAAAGACAATCTCCACCATTCATGTCTAATGCTGACCTTGGACTTGTGCCAGCAAACCCAAGGTAAATCCATGACAGAGCTTTACAGGCAGAAAAAGGTTTTCATTCAAGAACTTCTCTTGGTCAGTATTGCCCCTGCGACACCCCCACGTATTTGCCTCGGCAGCTGGAGAGAACTGCATTAACGCTGCCTTTTCCCACAAACTTTCCCACTGGTGCTTTTACTTGGATGGCGATAGCCGAAGTAGGAGGATACCTCCTCGTGTCACTTGCCCCTTGGATAACACCCACACTGTCGCAGATTACATATTTGAATTTCCTTCTATCCCTTTTTTTTCTTAAAATTCTGCAGCCTTGGAGGACTGCAAAGAGGAGTAGCTTGGTTGGTGTTAATGCCGTGGTATAAATCTCTTCTCACTCAGCGAGATGAAAATTGTTTGGGGCCAAATTCTTTTACCAGCATAAATTGGCAGGACTTCATTGCCTCCTGTAAACGAAGATGGCCATTTGCATTTATAACATCAGATGGGTGGCTAATTGCTTGGCATTCCTTGAAGGTATGAACAGACGGCAGCATAACTGATTATTATTCATCTCAGCTGCTCTCAGGAGAGAAGATTTTTGCATCCGCTCCTGTTAAGTACTTAGGCAGCGCAGTATGCCGGTCCTGAACTCCTGGGGACAGCTCTCCTCTCAGCGAGGAGAGTGAGACCACTCTCTTGTTGACATACAGTGTCCAGGCCGGTGGTACAACATCAATAGTACCCAAAGATACTATCGCCTCAGAGAAACCCCAAGGTTTCTCTCTGATCCAGTGGTCTCATTTTTGACCACTTCAATTTCCAGACCAAGCTTATTCCTGGCCAGCTCCTACCACCTTTGTTCTCATGCCAACACTGTTCTTTAGCTCCAGCCAACCTGATTCCCTGGTGCTCTTCGCTAGGTGAAGAAGCAAAGGTTATTTAGTCTCTGGGAAGGTTCAACAAACCCTTCAGTCCTCAACATCTGCATGCCTCGCCGAGTCCCTTCTCACTTGGCATCCTCTTTCACATGGATGGAAGTCTCACGAAGGCTTGCGCAATGCCATTAAACCTTCCTTGGCTTTTACAAAGCCCCATCACGCTGAGGAGCTGTTCCCAGCTAATCCCCTCAGGTCCTCCTTCTCCTCTTATTCCCTGCTTACGAGCTTCCAGTTTACAGTGATGTTTTGGCCCACAACCCTGCACGCTGCGCCTCCGGGAGCGCATCCCACTTCTGCCACCGCCGTCAGTCTCCCCAGCGGTTACTGCCAGGAACAGCCAGCTTCACAAACCCACCATGGACCATCTGCAGGGCCTTCACAAATGGCACTTGGCACCGCTCCTGCTGCTTGCCCAGTACTCCCAAAAACAACTGCTGAGAGCACATGTAAGACCAGCTCTGAATTCCCCTTCTAGCTGCACCTCCCATCTGCCAGTTTGGTCCTCAAGTACCGAGATTCTCTTCTGCTTTCCTTTCCTTGCTGAACAGGGTATTGCAAAACCACCACGCTTTCCACCCTAACTGAGGTTGTTTTTGTTTTTTTTTATTCCTGTTTACCTTTGAGTGTGTTCTTTCTTTTAAAGTTTGTTCTTTCCCACCTTGAATCAAGACACAAGGGTGTGTATTGCTCTGGCCATACCATGCCTAATTTGCTCTGAGGAAGGCATCGCTACTGAAGTTGGGCATAGCAGTCTTTTCCACACATGCAGAGATCCTGGAGTACTAAGCTGTCCCAATTCTACTTTTGCTGCAGATGGCAACATTTCTCCTTCTGCACAGCCCCTTTCCTCCTGCCTTCCCCGTTGTCGGGGCCCCAGAATTTTATTCCAAGCATGCAGAAAGCAGTCCCAAAGGAAGAAAGGTGCACACCAAGCTGTTACCATTCACATCTGCATTGGGAGGTGCTGCAAAATATTTACTAGATAATGTAGTCCCAACAATCAGGAGCAGGGCTGGTGACCTGCATGTTTTTCCCACCGAGGCAGACTGCCATTTCCTTCATGCCAGTTTCTGGCAGCATTAAGACACTTCATGTTTTTGATGTGATTCAGCCAATATCAGAGCCTGCTGGGCAAGGAGTTTTTATTAAGAGCATAGATGACTAAAGAAGGATACCTGCAAGCCTTCCAAGTGACAGAAGCAGAATACAATCTACTTACAACACCACTTAGAACCCTATAACCTAGATCAAGGGGAAGAAAATGACTCCAATTGGTTTTTTTAAACTCCTGAAACACAGCAACTCCAAATTGCTGCTTTATATTCACCAATTATAAAAGCTTATGAGGTCAGAAAATGCTGGAAAGGAAATAAAATTAAGCTCAGTTTTGTCAGAGGAACGGAACTGTTTTGCCTGACAAATCTGTAGCTCGTAATCAGTTTAAGTCATGGAAGTCAGCAATTATTTGCATTATTATTTGTAATATTTCTTGCAGTATGTGTCGCCAAATCTACATTCCACAGGCACCGACATTTTAGATCATTTTCAAGCTGTCTTTTTTTTTTTTTTTTAACCTGGACATGTCTTCCAACTGCTGTTACTTCTAGACATACTTGCTACTCACGGGACACCATTTCCAATTTTAAAACTTAAAGCCAACTCCAACTGTGCCCACAGAAAAGGACAGCGTGCTGTGAAACTCACTTGACCCAACTCACTTGGAGATTCACGGCGCAGCATGCCCTTGCAGAGGGAAGCAGCGCAGCAGAGGCCACGATCTCCAGGTTCAGGGCGCTGCAAAAAACCAATTTGCACCGTGTTCACACACTAAATACTCGTGTCTCTGTATGGGTGGCTTAAGCCACTCTGCATTATTTCTGCTCTTAGCTTTTAAAAATACATACAGATGTGTTCAGAATCCTTACTAAACCTTTCCTTGAAATGTAAATCTCTCAGTATAAATGTTTATAAACAGAGCTTTTAGCGATGAGCACGGAGGAAAAAAATATCCTCATGCCTAGGACACAATAGAAAGCCACCCCACCGTACTCCGGGTTCAAAATCTCCAAGCTGCACTTCATAAAGACATGCTTTAATAAATTAACATTTATTGAAGATATCACATTAGCCTTTATTTTGCTCGTTTGCCCCAGTGCAAAATTAAGCTATTTAACATGTAAATTGTAATAACAGAACTGCAAGCAGCTTCATAAAATGAAAGACCAAACACTTATAATACGATCAGACTCTTTAATCTGGTGGATAAGGAACAGTGGGGTGGAAGGGAATAATCTGTTTTAGGGTCTGATATACAACCTATCCTTGTTGGTTTAACACATATCCGTTATTAAAAGCCACTGTTTAGCAGTATAACATGCATCTAAAAATTGACAATATGGGGCATCATCCATTAAATATACTATTTGGAGAGAAGAATCATTAGGGATGGAAAAGGATTAAAATAAAAAGAAAAGCACCAGGGCTCCACGGCCCTCCTAGAATGAAGTACTTTGCAGGGAGAGTGTAATGCCAGTTGTCAGCGCTCTACCGCAACATGTCATAAGGACGAGCGTTTGGTCCGTTTCCTGCACGTTCGCTGTAGAAATGCACTTCTTTGGAAAAGCAACCGTCAAGGCTTTGCAAATGCAGGGTTACTTCAGACACCCAGCTTATTGGCCTGGGTGAGGACAACTTTCAAAACAGGCATGAAAGCAGAGGTCTCACTAAAGTTGCTGGTGCTGACTATGTGCGTGTGGATGTTCAGTCCTTCCTGGTAGTTGCGGGTTTCGATGCTCTTCACAATGTTGTGCAAACCGCTAACGATGGCTGGTGAGAGCTGCAAGGAAGCCAAGCAAGGCAGGTCAGCGGAAAGGAAAACCAGCGCATACACTCGTGCTAGAAAAACAGAATCCCCGGGTGTAACATTTGGCCCTCAGGAAGGTGCAGCGATTTGTTCCTTTCTCTACAGGCCTGCCATCTTCCGAGCTGTGCCACACTGGAAAGTCCTAACAGCAGACTTCAACCAGAACGTACCTTCTCTGCAGTAGTGCAAAGCCCTGCAAGCTTTTGCTGCCAGCCCCTGGATGCAATTCCCTGAGGTGGGAGACCTGCTATGACAGACTGTGGCACATGAAAAATCTACTGAGCTTTCAGGCCTTTGGGGTAAAGTCGATTGCTCAGCAAAGATGCCCTGACAATGACAGGATTAGACCACTCTCATCCCAAAGTACTAAGAGACCGAAGCCCAGTCCTTTATTCTGCCACAGACCTCCTAGAAGGCTTTGGAAAAATTACCAGATCTTCAAAAGTACTTGCACATCTGCCTTCCAGTGAAATCAGTGAGCCTCCAACATCTAAATCTTCTGGATTTTTTTGACCCCAGGCTGGCTGTCTCTCACTTCCTGCTGGGAGTGGGGCAACTCGCTGTGTTGGCTCATTCTGCCAGCAGCTGGGGACAGGACCCTCCCGATTCATTCAC
>NW_009610938.1:8998-23481 GCF_000690535.1 Cariama cristata
CGCTCTTCTACTCCACACAGTCCCTGCACAGCACCATAAATCTCGTAATGTGACCCCAAGATGCTGTAAAAGTCTGCACAGGCACTTGGGGCCAAGCACTCTAACCTAGCCGTTTCTGGGGAATGCATGGAAACATACAATAAATGGATTTGAAGTACACTTCTGAAGGAGGAACAAGCACCTGCAACATATTACAGAGGGGTCCTCACTACCGATGAAGTTCTTGGCCATACCTGCAATATTTGAGGGAGGGGGAAAACATAAACCAGAACTTACTGTCTGTTCCCGAAGTTTGTCGTATAGAAACTCCAGGCGTTTATTTGCATCATCTAGTTTCCTCTTGGTTTGCTGCAAGAGAAATAAATACATTAAAACACAATGATTTTAAGAACACCATACTGATCTGGTATCATTGCAAAGAGGTCCATGCAGCACATGAAATTCCTCTCTCAATAACATTTTTCGAACACATCATTTGAATTCTTTGCTCTGTACTTTTCTCCCCTGATTTTGCTAGGAAAGACCACATGATATGACTGTAGTTCTCCACGTGTAACCACTCCAGTTAGCTACACAGAAGAGTAAACTGTAGAGGTGCATCCTAAAAGCCACTGGTCATTTGCAAAATCCATGGGTATAGCCGATATGGAAAGTGGCAGCATGAATTTTTTTTTTTTTTTATTATGGTTCACTGGTAAAGCATAATGATAGCTGGATAAAGTGATTAGTGGAATAGAGTATCCAGCAACGTCAATGAGAGCTTAAGGGCACACGCAGTTACTGAAGTCTTAAGTATGTACAGCTCTGTCATCATTTACGGCAAATCTTAATTGTATTTTTCATTATGTGATTAGTAAAACCAGGAGGTTTTTTGTTAGTTTTTACTGTCAACAGAAAAACTAATAGCCTAACCCAAACTGTCTTTCTAGATCCTTTGCGCTTCCCTGATTTTATATAGAGTAAACCACCCACTGATGTGTCCAGAATTATTTTGCTACCAAAGGCCCTTAAAATAACCCCAGTATATTCCACCTGGAGTGCCACAGCAGTCAAGAAATGTATTTTTATCCACTTTTTTTTTTTTTTAAATGAACAGCTACAGAACTTGACGATTGTAATCCAGAATAATAAAACAGTAACAAAGCATCAAGGTTACAGTTACAGAAGCACAAAAAAGGTGGTGGTCAACAGAAATAGAAATGGCATCAGAACACAAGAGTAACAGAACTTCCTCCTAAGTCAGTATGCACACCAAAATCCATCTTCACTTAGGATACTGCCATTTCCCTGGCAACTGGAAATGTTTCCTTGGACTAAATAATTGCCCAAAGAGAACATAACAAAGCCTATGGGAATGCTGTAGCTCAGGGGTAAAGACAGACTGGTGGTTGCCTGCTGTGCTAGAAATTAGGGAAAGCTGTTTGGATAGCAAAGGGCATAAAGGAGAACACAGCGTGTGGATCTCTGGCCACATGTGGAAAACCCCTCAGCAGTAGTTACGTTGTCAAGGAACTGAGACAAGAAAGGAAAAAGTACCCCAGGAGGAGCAGATAAGAAAGTGGATAATTCTTTTGGACTGGCTAACTCCCTCTTCCTGTTCCCATTTTCCCCTTTGGAATGTAGTAACTGAGTAGTGTCTGCGTTTGTTCTGACAACAACTGATGTATACAGCCAGGGCAGTGTCTCTCAGCGCTGTGTGCCAGAAATGCTTGCTCTGCTTAAGAAAATCGGAGAGACTTAACAAGAAGTAAGCAAAATGTGTTGGCAGAGCAGAAAAGCAATCCCTGGGTGCAGATGTGAACTGAATGCTTTTGCCTCCTTTGTGTTTTTGGGAGAAGGGGCACTCGGAAGAAGAAAAGGTCAAATGGTCTGTGCAGTATACGACTTCTATTCCTGCACTTTTTAAAGAACCTTTAAAGAAAGGTTTTTGAGCAATTGAATGCTACCGAACCTTATGAAGTCTGTCCAAAGAAAGGTCTATGGCCTCAAAAAGCTTCTGTAAAGGACCGCGTGTGCGAGTCCACCCTGAAACTGCTGGGCTGAGACCCACAGGGGAAAGAAGCAGTACGTACAGGCAAATGTCAAGTCTAAACTACAGAGCCAGCTGAAATTGTACAGCGGCCATAAGCCAGAAGCGACACCGAATGCCCACTGTACTCCCACAGCCACTGCCACAGAGCCCTCAGAGAGGTCAGCTCTCTGTCACTGCAACAGGAGCGTGAGTCTGTGCTGCTGACCAAGCACATTTAGCGCACAAAGCCCTCCGCACACCCCCCAGCCTGTCTTTCATCATCCACCTTTCAGCATGCAGCAGGCACGAGCTGAACAGTCAGCATCTGGGCTTTGGGGTAGTGTGTTATTTACTGACCGCTGGAAATAAATGAGAAGCTTTGAGATGGATGGCTTGTTTACAGCCACAGGAAATGTTTTTCCTATCCAGCTCCAGCAGTTGTGTTAAAGGTTATAACCTTCCACTTCTCTGGTAGCCGTTGTTTCCTTTTGAAATGAGTTTGTTACTAGAAATCACAAATCACAGATCAAAATCTGAGGCATGTACTCAAAATATGCGAGCCTTGGTTTCTGAAGGTTTTAGAATTTTTAACTTTTTTTTTTTTTTTTTTAACCATCAACATCAAAACCTCAACTATAACCAATGCCAACCCTCCTCCTTAGAAGAGAGTGGCAGAGTGGACTGCCGCAGATTGCCACATCCTACATGCGAATGGCTTTTCTCTGCATTGCTTGTGGCTGCTGGAAGCAGCCTTTAGAAGGAAAACGCTGTCTCAGGAGAGGCTGTGATGGCCAGCTGTGCTGTAGGTACCAGTGCATTCGCCCAAACACAAGGGTACTCTGGGAACACCACAAAAACCTACCGGATCGGAGGCAGACAGCAGGCACCTCTGGATAAGAGCTTCAAACGTAGTCTTCAGAATAAGGTGCTCCTCAGGGATAGGCTTCTTGGTAATCTTCTCTGTTGGCAGTGCCTGCACGTGCTGAGAAACAGAGAGCAGGTGAGGCTTTTCCAGGTCACTGTGACCACACGTTGTCTTCAACTAAACCAAAGGGGCATTATTAGCCAGCTTGGCACAACTCCTTTTTCTTCCCTGTGAGTGACTGGAGGTGACTTTATCAGCATCTGCTGTCGCTCCCTCTGGAGAGCTGTGAAGTTGCAGGAGGAAGCAGCTTGTTGGTCCACACTGACTAGAGTATTAACTGCAAAGTAGTGTCTAGGTAGAGATTACAGTAGCAAAATGGTGCAAAGCTAGTGACTGAAAACTCCAAAGTACACTTTGGAGGTACAAGAAACGGCTGGCCTACAGGATCGCGGCCTGCAAGGCTCCGCTGATGCAGAAACCAAAACCGTGCAACGCTGGGGCTACGTTACCTGGATGGCATTGCCGATTGGGGCCCCAGGGGCCCCCTCCGTGCTGGGTTTGGAAACAGCGGGTGGTATGATGCACGGCCCCATGGGCTGGGGAGCAGGCGGGTAGCCACCCTGCAACACTGGCTGCCCTGCGGGGAGATGCGGAGGCTGGAAGCTGGGTGCACCCGTGGGTGGTGCTGGAGCCAGAGGCTGCTGCATCTGAGACTGTGGATCTGCCAGCGGGTTCATGATGGGGGAGGTGATAGGAACCGGGGGTAGGAAGTTATCAGGGACCTGGGGAAAAAAAACCCAAAGAGTGCATTTATGCTGCTGCAGCTGCTGCAGGCAGAGCACAACACCCAGCTCCTACAGACTTCCCAACCGCAGCAACCAAGAGCCCTGCCAAGCAGAGCGCTGAGCCCCCAGGATACAGAAATAACAGGGGCAGGCAATACAGGATTTCACTCCGGCTAAACAAACCGATTCCTCTGGCTGCAGCTGCCCAGTAAGAAGTGCCCTGGGGCAGTAATATCCTCCAGCATTTCCAGTCCTGTGCACCCTGCCTGTCCTCCTGCCTGCACAGGGCAGGACCAGCCACCTCAAATCAGAGCCACTCTCCCTCTGCTAAGGGCACAAAACAGAGGTTTGGCAGAGCAGCACTAACAAAAGTTATGTTAAGGAAAACTAACCCACACCTACATCTGTTCTTACTATTGGGTCATTATATTTACATTTTTGTGTCTCACTTTCAAGGGTATGTTTTTGTCCATGCAGTACATAGGCCACAGCTAGCAGCACGCACCAATAAAGCTTCTGAAAGCCCTTCAAGCTTCTGGCAAACAGGTTTGCACTAAGACAGATTATGAGTGCATTTCAGATTCATCCCTAAGCATCTGCCAGTCTTTACACAGGGGCGTTTTGGAAACATTTGGTAGAGGGAAGAAACAACAAAATGAGCTACTGGCCTCTGCTACGTGTCATACAGGAATCCAAACAAAAAAAAGAACAGCTCCCATGGGAATGCACATATTTTTTTGCATGTACAGGGAAAAAAGGAAAGATTACAGAACCCTGAATGCTACCCTGAATAAATGATGCCAGAATTAAGCTAGTGGTTGGGACAGCAAGAAAAATAATTCCCAATCCAGCACCAACAAAGTCAGTTATAAAAGCAATGAATCACACCAATAAACTTCTGAGTGGTGGATAAGTTCTTAGTTAGGTGGAAAACAGTTTCAAATTATGCTGCGGCTTGAAATGCCAGACGATTCTTCTATTTTAGAATAGTCCAAGTGGTGAGTCATTTTATAATATCCTAAACCACCCCCTCATACAGTGGGCATAAGGGAAACAAACATAGAAACATTTCTGACAGAGGTTTGTTAAATTCCCAATAGGGAATGCAACAAACAACTCCTCCTCATTTAGATGGGAGCCAACCCTCAAGCCCTGGCTATGGCAGGAATTCCGGCTGTGACACAGACAGCAGTAACAGTTGCAGAAAGCTGCTTCTCGAGCTCTCAGGTCCAGCAGTTATTCTCACTGACAAATTTCCTCCTTCTACTTAAGAGCCTGAAGCCCAAAAGGCTGCATGCCGGCTGCTGTGTGACAAACATCCCAGCACTGGGGCAGTCAGGAGTATGCAAGGCATCCCCTATCCATCCTCCAAAAGCTTCTTAAACTTGAACTGCAAAGACTAAAACCTGCAGGTACGGCAGACTTCTGCTGTCACCTTCACCCAGACCTTACCTTGCCTGCTCCAAATTCTGTTTTATTTTTTTCTCCCCACACTTTACACACTCCAGACTGACTCTTGCTTCCCAAACGCACCAGGCTCAGAGAGCGGCAGATGACACTGACTGCTGTGGAGATACGCAAGACTACAGCAGCTCCAGGGGATGAAAAGCCTCATTCTGCTCTGTGCCAAATGTCCCCAGTTATTCTGTCCTGCTGCAATCTAAATCCATTTTACAAAACTACATTGTCTCCATCATGAAAATTGTCTTACTCTCAGCAGATCTCTCAGGGTCAGACCCTTAATTAGGATAAATTGCTTTCAGCTCGAGCAAAGTCAGTAATCTGTAACAATTTGCATGGCCTCACCATTTCACATAAATATCACCTCCTGCAAAACTCATCTGCTTTACTGCACGTGAAAATAGTCTGAGGTATTTTCCTCCCTCAAACCAGGATCAATGTTGTTGTTAACAACCACAACTTTAGCAAAAAGCCACCATCTCTTTAGAGGTTTAAATATTTTGAGAGAGATAACGCATACTGGAGAGACATAAAGGCCATTTCTGCTCACAAGGTACAGCTTTTGTTTGCTGCTAACCCTTCTTTTTCCTTCTCCTGCCAACAAGTGTCCCAGGAGCAGCTTAAGTTACTGCTTTTCAAGTGGTCGGCACTCAATTGTGCCAAGATAGGACTTCCTAGAGTACCTTCTTCTTCTTGGCAGCTCTGTTCAGGGCGGGAGGGTCGTTCCAGCCGTTCTGAGGCCCTGAGACAGAAAGAAAACAAGAGACCATAAGTACCTCGGAGGAGGGCAGTGATGTTTTCTTGAGCTCAGCTGGGCCAGCTCCCCACCACGGCTCTACTGGCAGGGGCTTGGCAGAGCCTGCTCTCACCTGCCTGCTCCTCTGCCCTTCATCGGGGGCCAGAACAGCTCTGGCGCCAGCCAGAGCCTCCCGAACACCCCAGCCTGGGGCTCTGTGCCCGCTGCGCAGGTTTGGCATCTTGACTAACTGTTCTCAAGTTTGACAGAAGTTGATTTTTTTTTTTTTTTTTAATGTTAGAATTAACTTTTTCTTCTCTTGCAGAAGAAAAAAACAACTTTGAGCCCTTTGAAAAGGCAGGCAGCTGCCAATCATGCCCAAAACACAGCTCTGCTACACAGACTGCATAGGTGAAGACAGCTTCAGTTACCGGTGAAAGTTTCTCTCATCTGTATCATATGAGAAGAAATGAGAACTGGTTTTGAACTTGTTTTTTTCCCCCATGATCACCATAACATCATTCTAAACATTAATCAGCAGCAGAGATGTCAGAAACCATGGGTGAATAAGAACACCATTAAGCTGCATCCATTTCCCAAGAGCTGCTGCTGCGGTTGTGTACTGTGATGGATTTACATGTTCCCCAGCAACACAACACAAAGAAAGAAGAGGCGTAAGAGGCAACAGGAGCCTTAATCATTTCAGGCCAGATTCACCCAACCACCCTGGAGACAAGAGAGCCATAAAACCAGCTTTCCCCTGGCAGATACAGCACATTTATGGGTGTTTTGTGTCCCCAAAATAGTGCAGAGCTGCTGGAGCAAGGTGGCAAAATATTAGCTTTTTGCACCAAGGGCAATTTGTTTGAAACTGGAAGAAGCACAGAGGATGTCTGAGCAGATTCATTCCCAGTCCGGGGTGTTGTTCTGTACCAAACCTTCTGCTCTTCCAAGAAAGCACGCTCCGTGCAGCTGCAAGATTTGTACACCAAAAGCTCACATTAGTGCATTAGAAACAGTTCCCCACTTCATCACGGAGAGCATGTAATCAGGACCATAGCAGTGTATCTCAGCATTACCGCCGCCTCGCCGAGTAATCAGGATTTATTGTGCAAAGCCATAAAAAGCCAACAAAACCAAATCCCTGCTCAATGGACTTTTTCACCACAGTGTTTTTCACTTAGCAGATGATGAATTCACCTTAGACAGAGCTTAACATCACTGCAGAATTTGCTCAATTTATCTGAAATTTCATTTGCTCCTGAGCTTTTGTTAAACAAGTTCTACCTCCAGAGCATGTTAAAGTGGTAAATGACAAACAATTTAAAACCCCTTTCACATCTGCTTTCTCTTTAACCAAAGGCAGTGCCATCTCCTGACAGCCATGTCCTTCAGGGGCTCCTCTGTTGCTCCCTATCCAGAAAATCCAGAATATTTCTGATACAGGACTTCTGCAGTGCTGCTAGTGGTAACACATTAAGAAAATCTCCCAGACTGTTATTGCTGTTAATTTCCTGGAATAAGTTGCTTTAAAAAAGGAAAATCAGCATTTGTTTCTGTGGTTAAAAACTCCAGATATGTTGTTATTGGTTTTAATTAAGGAATTAAAAATTGATTTTATTAAAGTCTAATTGGCAAACAGCATTGCACTTAATGTTCTCTGAAGAACATATGCGTTATTGATGTCTGTTCAATTAATTTCATGTAGCGGCTGTAATTATTTTTGAGGTTAGGTGGTACCTAGTTCACCTGTGAAGGCAGAGGCCTGGTCTTGAGTTGGTAGGCTTTCTGCAGACAAAAGGCAAAGAGAACTAAAAAAAATTTTTCTTCAAAAAATAAAGCAATTGGTCTGAAAGTTTTTATTAGCAATTTAGTTTCAATAAGCACGAGAAGTCAGGAGAAAAAAACGCCTAACACAATTACAATGACAATTTAGAGGCAAGTCGTTTGTCTAAACCACCCTGTGGAATTGCTTTTGTCTGCCTTCCCTGAAAACAAGCCTGTTTGCTCTTTCCATGCACTAAATCAGTGTTTCTAATTATTTCTAACAAATGTTGCAGAGTCCTGGCCCACTTTCTTATCTCTTTTGGCGTTCTCATTTTCTATTCCTACCAGCCAGTGCAGCTGACAGACTTAGCAACAATCTTGTCGCCATCATTTTACCATTCCAGAAAGCTTTTCAGGAGATGTTTAAAAGTACTTGACTTCAAGGTGGACATCAAGTATTTTCTCAAATCAAGGTGCACTCTCAACTGCATCCAGCCCAGAAAAAGAAAATAAAAAATGTTCACACAGCAGCTTTACACCCATGTGAAAAGACACATTGCCTGCTCAGACTGAGCAACAAATCCAAATGGTAAAACACAGTCAACAAAGCCTTCACCATTTCAAAGAGAAGAGGAACATCGGGGATGAGAAAACTCCTGTCCCTGGGGTTGGTCTGATGCACTTACAGTTCCAGTGCAAACCCTTCCCTTAGCTCAGAATTGCTCCATCACAATTTCAAACAAGATTCAAGGCTCTGAAAATTAAAACTCCCTTGAAAGCAGGTTTAAAGATCTATCACAAAACAAAGTGAGATAGGTTGAAAATGAAATTAAATGTGGGCTTTTCTCGCTTAGTGGAGCTCCAAGCACAGCTTAATATACTGATGGTATATGCATTCGCAAAAGCCAGAAGATATTTATAGAATTGTTTCTTTAAGTGCATCTTTAAATCCAAGCCAGTTCAAAGGTCAGGTGCTTTTCAAGACTTAAAATCCGAGATGTTTTTTCCTTCCTCCCTTACCCCCGCCTTTAAATGAATCACATTTGCAAAGTGAAACGTGATGTTCCCAGATTAGATCATCACCACACAGAAAAGCACACCACTTCAAAGCCAAGATTGGCATCGCTATCCACTCTGCACAGTAAGATTCAGAGTTACAGGTGAGATCTACTTCTGCCTGCAGACTTCTGTGGTTCTATGGGATCTTATGCCAAGGCGTCCTTCACTAAGCAATGCAGCTACTCTGGAAAAATATGTTGGTGGTTAAGCATATTAAGCATGTACACTGTCCTTTTTGCATTTACAAAGCAAGGGGTTTTTTTCCTTCTTGTTTGTATGGTTTTTGAACGGCATCATCTAAAAATTGGAAGAAGACAGAGTGTGCTTTTCAGATACCTCTTATCTTTTTTTCCATAGTTCTCAAGCTGCAAGCAGCAGTTGCGTGCCAGCAGCCCACAGGTGTGAGCCACCTGGCCTTGGCACCTCACTGTGCCCTGAAGCCCACCTCTGCGTTTCAGCCCAAAGTTGGTGTTTGCCAGGAATCAGAGGTGATGCCCAAATTTGGGTTCCTGAGGGTTTGACACTTTGTATTGGCTGCCTTCTCACCACAGCTGCTGGGAAAAACACAAGCAGCACTGATAGTTCTCAGAAAGTTTTATAAAAAGCCTAGCATGGACAGCTTTTAATTTGAAAGGAAATCTGGCAAGGCAAAATGCAGATAATGACTGCTTCAATTCCTCTTATATTAAAATGAGATAGGCAAGATGTGTTATACTACTATGTGGATTATGTAATTTTACAAATCGACCTGTATTGTCATAAACGTCCCTAACTGTCCAGAGTACGAAGCTTTACCCGCTCTGAGCGCACCACATAGACTATGTTACTTTACTGTTAACGCAAGAAACTTAGCAAGTGACAGATCTGAAGTGCCTGTCAGTGACGCAAGTACAGCAGCAAAATGGGTAAGAATGAACAATTTTCCTCTTCCTTGCATTTATTTTGAAGCATGGAAGCAGTGCTGTCTGCATTATAACGTGCTGCTTCACATCCCAGGCCTAGAACCCTATTCAACACTTCCTCCTCTGTCTAATTTAGTAATTCCTCTGGCTTAGAGATACAAGTTTGACATGCCCCATAACACGGGGTCAGGAGAGGTCACAGTACGGCATCTCCAAGAACAGAGAAGATGCTGAATCTGGCTGCAGGATGGAGGGAAAAGGCCTCTTCTCTCCTGGCAGCCCCCCGGCAGCTCCCCTACACAAGTCCTCTCTGTTTTTTGACAGAGCAAAAGACCATTTCTCCCCAAAATATGAGTGTGTGTGTGAAGGTAATGCCATGAGAGGTGTGGGCTCCCAGCCTCATGGATGCCAGGAGCACCTGCTCATAGGACTGCTGCTGCCAAGATGAAGGCAATATGCCTTTTCTGCATTGCATCACCCCTAACAGACTTTTAAAATAAGAGAGGGAGTCACAGTGGGGTCCTTAGGGCCTGTCAGCAGAGTCAGCACCCCTGGAACATCCCTCAGGTCCTGCCTAATATTCCTTCAGCTCCCTGCTTCCCAGATCTGGTCCTTGGTTCTTCAGCTGGACCACCTGGATGTAAAGTAAGTTTAGGGCCAGGTTTAGAAAAGGATCGCTCATACTTCCTGCACAGCCTGACATATGCAAAGCTGTTGTTTCACAGGCTGCTAAGTAAAGAGACAGGTCTGTTACCACAAGTGAGCTCACTGTCCCACAGCAAACAGTTATGTCCAAGCAGTCACAAGGAGACATCGAGCCCCACCTCAGTGCGTGCTCTCTCACCATGCATGCTCAAACATGCTCTTATGTGTCAGCCACACACACATGCTTTTAATGAACATTCAGGAAAGAGACATGTAAAAGCATTTCTAAATCACTTCTGATTATCTTTTAAGGCATTCACAGCTACAATAAATGCCATCGCACTAAGCGGTTAGGAAAAAAATAATTGAAGTTAGCTGATGCCACAGCAAATGCTGTTTGAATTAAATATGCTGCCAATCCCAGGCTTGAAATGCTGCTCACAAACCAGGGACACAGGGACAAATTACATTTGCAAAACTGTTCTGCGAGGAGAACTGGGATCGTCTTCTCTGCAGTGACTAGGAAAACTTGCCCATTTTTGTATTTTGCTCTTAGGTTTTGATGCCAGCCTCACAAGGCTAAAACTGTGCCACCATCCATCCAGAGTATACAACAGCTTCATAACAAGACAGTGCTGTAGCAGCCTGTCTTGGACAAAACAAGAGCTCTGTGTTTGTGGCAAGGTGTGACTCGCAAGAGAAAGACGACTGCTCACACTGCAGAAACATAGCCCTATCATTGCCAGGTGCACAGGGAAGAGGATGTGTTTTAGAAATGCTTTGAATTGACCTCTAAGCAAAAGCAAACTTTGTACAGAGCATTCACAAGGAAAAGGTGCACATTTAATTGTTTGAGTAATAAAGTAAAACCCTCTCCCTCCCTGCCTGCCTCCCCCCGGTCCAAGCGCAGACCTGTTCTCTGGGATGCAGGAAGGTCACTGGTTGCAGGCAGAGTACCTGTTGGTCCAGTGGGTAATGCATAAGCCACAGAAGTTGCTGGAGGTCCTGGCCTGCCATGCTGAAAAGATGCGCCAGAAGGAGGAAGAGGGAAGGAAGAGATGGGATTCAGGCTTGTTGGGGAGGGTTGAGGCTGCCCGGGGTACAGCGGGGAGGGCACGGAGTGGGCAGGCGCAGAGGGCAGATAGGGAGGGGTGGTGTTAGGGACAGGGTTTGGGTAAGAGGCTGAAGCAGGGACAGCGACAGGCTGCTGAGGCTGATAGAGAGCTGGTCCCCCTGTTCCACAGGAGTACTGCTGTGTGGCCTGATATGCTACAAACAGGAAGAAAAGACATTGAGTCAGTGAGTTCATAACAGAAGGGCAGGTTTCATCTGCCTCTGCTTCCTTCGCCATCTGACTCCCCTTCCCCCTCAAATCACTTACCTGAAGGCTCCCACACCCTACCTGCATTTGCAGGACTGCTCAAAACCTCAGCCTGCCGCTGGGAGTGGGGAGACAGAGAAAGGACTGCCTTGGCTCTAAGGACTCCCATTCTGCCCCCCAAGACTCTCCTGCCCAGAGCCACCATGCCCATTTTTTCCTCCCTGGTGCCTGTACTTTCAGTCCCCTGCTTTGAACGTGTCAGTGCTCTGCCCGGTTGCTCACTCACCTCTACCACTGCCCTTGTCTCCTCATCCCCTTTCCCATCCTCACAGACTCCCAAGGAGAACTCGATGGCCCAACCGCACACAGATGAATTGGGTCCCTCTTTGCCAGGCCTGTGCTCTTCTCCAGGACTCACACTGGGGGCGTTTGACCCCAGCACACCCTTGGGAAGGGCCAGCTGAGGAGCGAGTCCAAAAGCTCTGGGCAGACACCTTCTCAGCAGAGGAGACAGTGTCTGACAGAGGGTGCCTGATGTCTGGACCTCACCAAGAAATGAAAATCCTCAGATGTCATCTCAGGAGCTTCCCCCCCCTCCGCTAAGAAATGTGGGACTGGTTTGGTCTGAACCCTTCCAACGCGAAGGAAAGGACTGGCTATCCCCAAATAAATGCGGCCTCATCACCTGGCTGGCTGGGAAAGGGGAGCTACTGTTACTCACTCTGCAGGTATGTCGGCCGGGCCCCTGCTTGTGAGAACATGCTGTAATTGGAAGATGTGGCTTGCTGTGGTGGCATGTTGGGGTTAACAGCACCTGGCACAATAAATCCTGGAGGAGGTGGGTTGTCTCCCTGTTAAAAAAAAAAAAAAAAAAAAATTGCAGGAAAAAGGGTAGGGGCAGATAGGATTTAGTCAGCATCAGGAATGCAGTGCTGAAGCAGAACTGTAACAAAACCATCAGTTCATATTTCAAGGTCTGAAATCACATTCCCTGGAAGAACCACTAGCACAGGGGCAAACGCCTCCAACCATCCCAGTGCCTTAGGGCACCCAGCCTTAACACTGAAAGCACAGCCTGTATGTGCAGTGACCTCAGCAGCAGCAGAGCAGCACGTACCTTCCTGCACAAGGAAGAGGTCCTTGCCAGTGCTGCCTGTTATTCAGGCAGTCTGAGAACACCCTGTCATTCACAGCTTTCAACTAAAGAACTTAAACATTAACTCTGAAGCTTCTAAGTTCCATGGGAAAGAGGGAAAGGAAAAATATCATCACACTTCAAATATTTCAGTGTGGGGCAAGGGCTGGGAACAGGGGGCTCAGGTCACACTGAGCTCCCACTCAAGGCTTTCCACAGCCACTCATCTGGGTGTTGGTGGGAAAAAAAAAAAAGTAACATGAGATGCAGGAGGAGCAAAACCAGAGCACAGGTGGAAGCTGCTCCTTCCATCTATCCATACCAGACTGTGTCAAGCACACAGACTACACCAGGGGACATACTGGGGTGGAGCAGGGGCTGAGAGAGGAATAATGAAGGTTATACCTGTGTGTCAGAGGGACAGCCTGCAGGAGGATGGCTGGGAAGGGCAGTAGGAGTTTTGTTACTCCAGGTAGTGACAGTAGGGGCAATTCTAACCTGAATTGAACAAAGAAATACCAATCATGGAAAACAAAACAATAAAAAAAAGTCTAAAGGATTTCACAAAATGAGATGCAAAGAAGTGAACACAAAAAAGTTTACATGCTGGCACTTGTAACACAGCCATAAAATCTCAGAGGAAGAAGGAAAAGTGCATTCAAGACAGACGAAGTCACTGTGCACTGGAGCCAAAGTGAATTGCAGAGTGAAGACGAGGCACAGCAGAGATGCAGCTACAAGAGGCTATGGAGCGAGTGCAGCGTTACACATGCCAGTAAGCCAGGTCTGCCTCTTTGTCATGACATTTTCCTATTGCGGAAGCTCCCCCCAGGCTACGGCACAACACCGAGCATCACTAACCACAGCTGGAAGTCCCAAGTTCCATGTTAAATTCAAACGTACTGCCTCATGCAAAAGTAGTCTGTTTAAATCAAGCTTAAGATGAATTAAAAAAAGGTTAAAATCTGATATTCAGCTCTTGCACATGCACAAACGTACATCTTAATGCTAACTGCTTCCCAGCCAGTCTCCCACAGCTCTTTTCCTCTATCTTCCTTCTTTGCTACTCCAAAGCCCTTCAGTTCCAAACGACCACTGCTACCTTTCCGACGGGACAGAAACCAAGAACTTCCTATGCCTGCGATGCCCCTGAGCAAGGAGAGGGCATGCTGCCCAGCAGCGGGATGCACAGCCGGGGTCAGGAGCCTGATACCCCACCTGAAGACAGGCAGAGGAAAAGCTGCAGCCCTGAAATCCTGGCTGGTTCAGCTGGCTTCAGTCTACCAGTCTCTAACCCTGAGCATTGCTGGACTAACGGTGCAGTCAGCCGTACAACAACCATTGTTAATGTCCGCATAACTCATCACTGGAGTCATCTAAAAGACTTTTCCATCCTCTTTCATGCCTGTTCTTTTCAGATGAAAAAGAGGGTTCAAAAACCTATGCTGAAAGGAAACCAAGTTTTACAACATATGTTCTTATTTGGGACAGCAATTAAACAAAGGCTGCCTCAAGCTTGAACAAGCCCTAAGTACACACTTTCTTAAAAGGAAGTCAAACAAAACAAGTGTCCTAAGACTCAAATACGTGATTTTCTTTCTGTTCTGGTTCATCAGCGTACTGCCGAGTACCTTTCTGTCATGGCACCTGTCCCCTTCAAGCCCCTTCTGCTGAGTGCAAGCTCCCTGGAAAGCCGAGAACACAGCAAGTAACTTGCTCGCAGTGTGCTTGTGGGATTGTGATACACTCAGGCTTTTATTCATGAGCAGGGCTTGCTTAAATAATAGCTTGAGGCA
>NW_009610938.1:23512-33111 GCF_000690535.1 Cariama cristata
TGAAACAGTAGGAGAAAGAGGGAACTCTGGTTTAAAAAGCATTACTAAGATCATGCCATCTAGAGGACAGCTGCTATTTTTCACAGCCAAATGGGAAATATGCAGCATTGCTTCTCAAGGCGAGTCATTGGTTACAAGGAGGAAGGTCAAAGACACAGGGAAGAACGAATACTAGAGTTGATTATTGACACTGATGCATTTCAAATCATATGCAATGGTGTTAGCAAGGTAATCTTGTATGAACAGGATGGAGGCTTTGTCCCTTCTGAAATCTACCCTGTTAACATCCTGGAAAGAAGGTGAAGACATGCACAATTGTTGACATCAAGAGGGAGAGAACAAAGCCCAACTCCTCCCCACTTTTCAGCCTTTTTCCTTCCTGCTCCCATTTTTCTGGCAGGCAGTGCCTGAAGGGAAGCACTGACAGAGACGTACCTCTGTTTGTGCCAATCTCCTCTGTGTAAGGAGAACACTCGCAGCACTAATACAGCTCCGCTCTCAGAAAAGTCCAGCCCAGAACCCCTGTGTAGAGCAGGGCCAGATGAGCTCCAGCGCTGTGCTGAGGGATTAGGGACTTGGTGATGCTCTTTGAGCTGGCACACAGTCAGGGCTGCCCACTGCACCACACTCCAGTGATGGCCAACACCATCAACGTGGTCTGATGCAGTGTCGTCCTCAGGCTAGAGATAAAATCAGGGCATTTGCCTCCTCCATTTCTCCTCTTCCTCCCTGCACAACCCCCCAGGTCCCTTATTAGTCCCATACTCACCGAGTGTTTCTTCTGGCACAGCTCACTCTCAGCCCAGGCCTGCCTTCCCGTTCCTGTCTCACCCACTGTTGCCTATGTCCCCTATGCTGGGAAGGTGCTGTAGTAGGCTGTACCCACAACTGTGGAAATGTGCCCTCAGTTTGCTATTGCCACTGCTCAGCAACTTCTGTAGCCAACATCAGAGCTGGGGAGTGGAAATAATCAGCCCCAGAAGGGGCTGGTGAGCAGCATGAGCAAGGCCCAAGGCCCACAGGGATGGGAAGGACGACATCAGGGACTATGACAGAAAGCAGTGCTCTCCCACACAGACGTTCTTGGCACTGAAGCACATTTTCAAAGAGGGAAAACACCTGATCTTCAGAAGCAGGCTACTTGACAAGGTGTTTAATGGCTGTTTCCAGACAAGAAGTAAAAGGAGGCATGTGTACTGACTGAAAAGCATCACCAATGACTTTTACCACAAGGCTCTCAGTAGAGGTACGTCATATAGCCCCAGCTCAAGAGAAAGGCAACATCCATCACTCTCCAGAACTCAAGCACCGTGTCCCTTCCTGACTGCCAAAACTCATTTACCTGTTGGTAATACTGCTGGGCTGGAGCCTGGCGCCCTTGCATCTGTCCAGCCACAGGGCCAGCTCGTCCTTTGGGCATGGGCTGTCTCTCATATGGTGCCTTGTGGGCTTCCTGTCCCACTGGGAGTTCCCCTTGGGCTTTACAAAGCCTGTCCCGTAACAGCATGATGTTGGGCTGAAATCAGAAAAGGACAGTGAAGGAAGGTTAACTGCGCTGCCTGTCACGCAATGATGCCATCACACCAAGAGGCTGACTGGCCACACACCCATGAGCGCTCTCTCAGAAGTCTGCTCTGCTTTATTTGATTGGAATAAGTCTTTTCTGCACGAGACACGGGGCCAGCACAATTGCCTTACATGTGCCTGCCTCCCATCCTGGGCTGCATCATTCCCAAGCCAGCCTGTCTAACAAATACCAGCTGATGGAAGATGAGAAATCAAAAGAAAACAATCAACCAAGGGTCATGGTACATGTTTCATTGTGTCTGGCTTGCAGCAGGGACAATGGCTGCAAGGACAAGGGTGTGAAACGAAGAGGGAGAAGAACAAGGTCGTGAACTTCTGCCAGCTTAGCAAGGCCAACACAGGGAGAGGGGAAACAGCCTGATCATTACATCCCGAGGTGCATTTCAAATGGCAGTCCTGCTGGCTAACTGCACCATGCAGAGATCTTTGCTCAAAGTATACCTGTTCAAGCAGACAGAGGGAGTAAAAAACCTGAAGGCCTCGTACCTGGTTGGTGTTTGCAGGGAGAAACGTCAAAGCCGCAGCAATGCTGCCTTGGGCAGCCAGGAGGTTGGCATACTGGCTCATCTTCTCGGCCAAAAGGGCCCCCACGGCATTAGGGTCCACAGCTTGGGTGAGCTGCACAGCTTTGCGTAGGATTACAACTTTCTCTATTAAATCCTGGAAGATCAGGGCAAAAAAAACCAAACCACAAATGACAACAACGGCGTGTCGCATGCCCTGGCTAATGATTGTTGTGGAGGGCTGTTCCTTGGGGCAGCCCTGCAGAACACCTCTCACCCAACTTCCCTAGCAGGTGAGATGATAGAACAGCAACCGGCAACTGTGTATCAAGCGGCTTCTAACAGCAAAGCCAGCAGCGCATCAGGTAGAGTTCAAAGCCTAAAAAACTGCTTTTATTAAACAGGATTTCAGGGCCCCATCAGCACTGAGCATGTCCACCAAAAGAGTACCTATGCTTTCATAAAAACATCTGGTGAGAGCCACGAGAGCAAATTGAAAACATCATGCCCATCACCACTATTAGTGCTGGGGTGCTGCACGTTTGTTTGCGGCATTTTAGTTAAGTCAGTTCTTAACCGTCTTAATCAAAAGGATCTAACAACTCCCTTGGGAGACTTGTGCTTGGTTTTCTGGTCGTTACTGCAAAGATGGTTTTCCTGATATTCACTAGGAATACTCCGTATCTTGCCTTCCTTGCATATCCCCAAATACCAGAGCTGGTCTTGGTTGGTTTCTTCCTGGTGCTAAGTTACAGGAACATTTTCCGGTCAGTTTTCTCATGTTTTCCTTACTCTCACTGTAAGAGTTATATTAGAAGATACTACAAATATTCATTTGCCAATATTAACATGCAATCCCTCTTTAAAATCTTACAACAGATTTGATGAGAGCGTACCACACACAGGATTTCAACCACACATCACTAATAAGGACTGTTTACTGACTGTTCAATAACACATTTTTGGTTTTCCCAACAAATCAGCACTTCAAAAAAAGGCAACTAAAGAAAAAATAAATCAAGATAACCAACAGCTTCTACGAGTTTTAGTAATTCCACATCATAGTAAACAAGCAGCCTAACTATGACTCCAACAATATTTTTCAATTTTGGTGTCCGAGAGAGCAAAGCAATGCAATCAAGATGCAAATTCAAACTGAAGGTAAATCTGTAAACGAAGCCTTTACAATCAAGAGCCTGGAAAGTAATTTTGGTAATTCAAAACTGGATAGAGTTAATTATGTGAAGTAAAACTCACGTATGCTCCAGTTCCTTCAGTTACCTAAACAGAGACTCACAGCACTGCCAGGTAACATTATTTTAAGTACTTTCTAAAACTGGTCCTTCAAAGGCCCTGAACAGATGGAGGAACCCAAGATTATACTATAAAATAAATTATTCCATAACTGCTTCATCTCACTGTCATCAATCCTATTCCCCCAAGGTATTTGCTATATGCAATATATTTCATCGTTGGAAACCAAACCCTGTATGTGCAAGCCCCTAGAGAAAACTCTCATGACAGCCTTCCTACAGTTTTCTCTCCAGATTTAACTCTCATTTATTAGACTTCTTCCCCTGAACATCAAAGTCATCTCTTCCAAAAGCAAAAACATCCAAGTATTGCCCTATTGCAAAAGATGCAAGCGTTCAAAGCCCCTTCTTTACCAAAAGACTCTAAGCCCTACAACTACCTTTTTACACAAGAAGCGTATTAGCATGACTACCCAAAGAACAAAGCAGACACGAGGGCCATCATGCTTCACAACACATTTTCTAATATCATATTTATGTGTTATTTCTACGAAAGCCACCCATTCCAGAAGGAAAAGGCTTGCATCCTGAGATACATGCAGCTGCCAGACACTATCAAAGCTCTACACTAGATCATTTGATTTAAGCGCCAAACGATTGCAGTGTGTTACTTCCAACATCTTTCTTAACAGAATTACCAACCTGAAGAGATAAGGGGCTGTTTCCATCCTGAGCTTTGGTCCAACAAGCAACGAGTTTTTCCACGTTGCCGGCACAAATGTAACAGAGACAAGCCTGTGTCTGCAGAAGGCTGTCGCCCTCACTCTCCAGCCTGTTACCCAGGAGATCTAGGAAAAATAGGAACAAAGAAATACTGGTGAATCACTTGCGTGATCCCTCCATCACCGCCAAGGCTGGGGAAGCCTGCAACACCTGTTGTGGCTCTGCTCAGCACAGTGAGGGCCTCTGGGCTCCATTGGTAAGGACATACTGTGGTGTCCAGCACCGACTATCTCATGGGAGCCCAGGGCACTTGAGAGGCAGTTAATACCACAGAATCAATTTGGTTGGAAGAGACCTCTGGGATCAAGTCCAACCTTTGCCCCAACACCACCATGTCAACTAAACCATGGCACTAAGAGCCACGTCCAGTCTTATCTTAAAGACCTCCAGGGATGGGGACTCCACCACCTCCCCGGGCAGCCCATTCCAATGCCTAATGACCCTCTCTGAAGAAATGCCCCCTCATTTCTAGCCTGAACTTCCCCTGGCGCAGTTTCAGACTACGTCCTCTTGTTCCACCATGAGTTGCCTGGGAGAAGAGGCTGACCCCCACCTGGCTACAACCTCCTTTCAGGTCGTTGCATAGCATGGCAGCAAGGATTTGTCAAATGCCTGCAAACCTGAGGGGACAGTCCATCTGCCGACATGACAAAGGACAAGAGGCCAGGGTTCAGTTCTCCCCTCCGCCACCCACTTTTTGTAGTCCCCCTCATTTCAGGAGCACAATCGGTCAAGGAACTGTGAGCAAGAAAGCTGTGATACTACTCTGGGCCAACGTGTGCTGAAGCGAGTCATACAGCTCCCCAGACACCATGGCTGGCGTCTGAGGGGCATGGGGTGTCAGGCACACAGCTGCTGGCAATACAACTTCCCTATGGATTAAATCCAGCCAGTTGTCTGCCATGCAGCACACATGAGGGCAGGCACGCTCACTGCCTGGGAAAGAGGACTCCTGAGAAGTCAAAATGGCCCTTGGGAAAGAAGAGCAAAGTGCTTCCCTGAAACACTCCAAGACACTGGTCCCTTGGCTGAGACACCTGTCACATCAACTTCACTGTTACCCATCTGGAAATGGCAAGAGACCAGCAGCTGTGCACTACACAGGTGATGCCAAGACACAGATGCTCACAAGGGTCTGGGTTTCACATCCAGAAAATCAGGGAACATACTGGGAACATGGTACCCCAGAACTTCCTCTCCTCCTCTGCAACAGGACTGAAGAACTGTATTATCCGTCAAAGAAGCCAGCGAGGTATTACAATAGTTTACTGGAAGGAAAACAACCATGGCAAAGTGTAGTTTTGCTATAAATGGAATAAATGACATCTAGTCTGTAAAGTGTCCTTACCGCAAAGGGCTGCAAACTCATCTGGCCTGGCGTAAGTGAGCACAGCAGCCAAAGCCTCTCTCCAATTCTGCAGATCACAAGACTGCACAATCTCTTTCCAGTTCTTCATTACCACTGCAGTGATGAGCTAGACCAGAAAGAGAGAGACCATAGTTAAGATCTTGGTAAGGTTTCCTTTTTTTTTAGGATACAGTGTAATTTGTATCTATTCGAGTGTACTCATCTGCACTCTATCCAGGGTCACAGCAGATACTGCACTGCAATTCAACAGCTGCACAAGAGTACATTTTGCTTCAAAAGGAGTTCAGTGAAAATCACAAAACAAACTCAGATAACAGAGACAGGCCAATTATTCTTGCTACAAAATGTGCAAGAAAAGAATGCACAAATCTCCACAAGCTAGGATTGCTCCAGATGGTTTTCAGCACTGTTTTTGCAGACTAAGATAACATACCAAGTATTTAGCTATGAATCCTCTACACAACACCCACCAAGGGGTATGAATTTTGTTTGTCAAACTGTTTCATTCAGCTTTAAGGTCTTGCCCTCAGGCTGACCACTGAAGGGCAATTGAAAAGGCTGCTCAAAGGAAGAAACAAGTTGGCAGCAATCTCAACCTGAGCTGGCTGCAGTATCCCTACCCTGCACCCACACAGGCTGCCTGTCCACAAGCCCTCAAAATGAAATTCCAGTTTCTTCCGTCTCAAACTCTGCCTCCGGTTATTTTGCTTCAGACAAAAGACAGATTTGGCAGCTGTGCTGCTATTTAGTGAACAAAGCCCTTGTCATACCAAGACTTCAAGCTCAGAAACAGCTGAACAGGCAGTAAGCGGGCAGTTTGGGACCAGAAAAGAAAAAACCACACCTGAACAACAAATGCAAGGTCCTAACTACAAGGTCAACACTCAGTAGTTAAGCTCAGGCACAGATAACTGGTCAGCTCTCCATAAAAATACCTTTTCCCTAAGGATGAACTACAGTGAAGAAATTTCCCACACAGTACAAAATTCTCCATCCTCTTATTAGGCCAGAGGCAGGAAAGGAGCTGGGGGTGGGTGAAGAAATCCTGCAGAGTCTTAATTCTTGAGATTTTCCTCTTTTCACTTGTCCACTACTAGAAATGCCAATTGTACTTATCTCAAACTGGATGACAGGCGATGACCAGCAAAATCCCACTTACAGACCCTAGACTGTGGTGCTGCGTGCCCTGACTCTCCAAGTGACTGTGCTTTGCAGCATTCAGTCCTGCTCCAGGAAAGCGCTTAAGCCCATGCCCATTTTATAGGCTGCCTCCTGCTACTGTATAAAATTCCCTTCTTTGACAATGGACTGCTAAAAAGTAACCACAAGCAACTTTCTTCCCTCCTCTAAAAGTAGCCATCCTTGTTAAATGAGCAGTCCTGAGCTCTTTTAAGGCCACTTCTCCTGTTTCATCCTCCTGTTGCTACTTTCTCATGTCAGTAGTAAAGAAAAAAAAGATTCAAACGAGCAGCATCAGCAATCCCTAGCATTGCAAAAAGCTGCAAAGAGTAATAACCAGCCAGCCATAACACCTTGTCTCCTAGACAAAGGGTGATTGATCTACCCTGGGCATACTTAGCTCTCTTCTGTGCATGCAGTGAAACAAAGCATCAGCAAAATCTGTTAAGACTGATCACAGGCAGAAAACAACATAACGCTGCTGACACTGAGCATGGGTCGTGTGCTACTCTTGAAAAATGTGACAAGGTAACAGACTGAAAGGTGTGCTGCTTAAGATACTTATCCTAATCAGTGAGAATCTACTAGTGTATATACAACTCAGAGACACTGGATACAAAGTAAAGAATACTCTTCTTGTGTACTGATATTCAGGTAGCGTGCCTCTTTCCTCCTTATCAACGCATTAAAAGAGAATAACAGAAATCCTTCTGCTCTGAGATTTTGTGGATGACTTGAATACTTACTAGCTTCTCACAGAAACAAACCTATGAAACAGCAAGAAAACTTTTAAGGTGGAAAAGGGAGTTGCCAAATGCCTACATGCATGTTGTTTCTTAACTGAAAAAACATACCCTGGTAATTTTGCTCTGCATCTTAGCAAAGTACTTTTCCTGTGTCCTAGAAAGCAGCTCTTGTCCGCCTGCGATGGCCAAGATAATGGCGTCAGCCATGCGGTTATCCTGCAAGCAGAGATCTACTGCGCTCTCAAAGTTACCCGTCAGCAAAGCCTGGGTAATCAAACCGTCCACATCTGCAACAAGAGAGGAGTACATTCTCAAATGATGGCACACAAGTCACTTAAATATGTAACAACAGGTGATTCTGTCCAAGTGTACAACACTGCATGAAGTTCTCTGCAAATCAGCCTGCTCCAGGCAGCTACTTACAGGGATGCTCAAGGTCATCTCCAGCCTCAAACACACTATGGTCACAGCCACATCACTTAAGAGTACTGTTAAGCATCACTTACCTTGCTGCAGAGCAAGATGCTAGTAAATACTAGAGGTCTAAATGACCTCTGAAACAGCTACCCTGCATACAAACAGCAATGTTAGCACTTCATGCCTGATCAGGTGTGTGTTATTTTACATCAGAAATCACTCAGAGTAGCTGCATTTCAGCAATGGGGTATATGAGTGCTGTATACTTCCTTTCCATCCCTAAAGAAGCTGTATTTTCAAGTGAAAGTGAATGGAGTTAGAGGCAAGTCATGATAATCCTTCACAATCTGTGCAGAAATTGCCTTCTCACTGGAATACCAGTACCAACATCAGTATTCATAAATATCAGCACATACAATGAAATCAATATCAAGGTTTGGTTTTTTTTTTTTTTTTTTACCTCCACTAACAGAGATGTTAAATGTCTTCTTTGCAGATCCCAAACCTCCAGTTTCTTGTATATGGTCCTTCACCCTCTAAGAGAAAGGAAAAGCATATTTTTTGAGATTATGTAAAAACTTGGAATGTACACACACACAAAAAAAAAAATGGCTCTTGCAATGCAACTTAAAGATAGACCTTCAGGCTACCAGTCGCCTGAGATCATTAACTTAGAAGGGAAGAATATCCCTGTCATTTATTAGACCGCTGTTTCAGCACAGGATAATCAACTTCCCCTGATGCCTGCATAAAGTCACCTCCTAAGCACACTGAGAAAGGCCTGGGCTTATCCAAGGACCTCCAGTGCATGGAAACACACCATTATAAAATCACTGTTCTGAGAGATCAGAGCAGACTATTTTGTAAAATGGATGTCAAGGGGAAATAGCGCTGGAAGCCCTAGATTTCTAACCACCAGGAAAGGTTTATGCAAGCACAAGTGTGCGTATGTAGAGATCACAAATACCAGCAACCAGACACCTGGATCTTGGGTACTGACTTGCATACACACATCCGTGTTCATATACACACAACTCGCTCAAAACAAAACAACAGCCACAACCACAAAATCAGAAACCTTCTTCCTTCCCTCTTTCAACTTTAACCCTTACCAAGAACAGTCTACCACAATGCTACCTAGGTTTGACTTTGCTCCACTTAGACTTTCAGCTCATCCTTGAGCTGCACTAGGCATATACCCTAGTTTAAATAAGCAAAACACAGGAACACATGCTTAGTTTTCAACACAGAAGTCCAGCATGGTCCACACGTGTTATGAGACATCTAATATCTTTGACTGCATACAGCAAAATCCTTATGCAGTCAGCTATATGTGTCTGCCACCACAGCGCCTAATGAATTAACAAGGAATCAAGCACCTAACCTAAGGAGAGCACCCTGTTTCGGTGTCCTTAACGGGCTGTTATATGGAGTCAACAAGTGCACCGCTCCATCATGCATGAGCCATAAACCACCGTCCTCGTCTTCACAGACAGCTGCAGACAGGCATCAAACACAGGTTTTAGCACAGGTGGTTTTGGGCTAATAGCTCAAATTCTAACCCAAAAAGGAGAATGAGGGAATGGGGGACAATGAAGCCAGCCTGTTCACACAGCAATACTAGTATTTTCAGTGCTATTAGCCTCACATGGCAGAGGTTGGGTCCTTATTTCTAATTATAGACCTGTCCCCATATTTAAAACACAGGGCTGAAAACAACGCTGCTCAAATGGACAGAAATAGAATCATAGAATCATTATGG
>NW_009610939.1:0-1328 GCF_000690535.1 Cariama cristata
TCTGCAATGGAGGGGGTGATGGGGGCTCTGTGGGAGGAGCAGAGACTGCAGCAAGGTCTGGGTCCGGGTCCACACCTGGGGAGGGAAGGGACACAGAGGTCTGCAAGGCCCCTGCACCACCACTTAGAGGCCCCCTTGCCCTGGTGCTGGGTGAAAAACACCCTATACCTCCATCTCCCCATCCACCCATCTTCCCATGCACCCATCCATCTACCCGTCCATGTAGCTGTCCATCCATCCACCCGCCCATACATCCATACGTCTGTCCATCTATCTACCCACCCATCCATCCATTCACCCACCCATTCCTCTTCCCTTGCCATCCATGCATCCATTCTCCCACAAAGCCTTCTTTGCCATCCATCCAGCAGTCCACCTGCCCTTTCTCCTAACTTTCTGGCCTTCCCTCCCTCCACCTTTCTGTCCATTCAAGAGCCCCTTCCCCTCTCGGTCTGTCCCTGCCTACTCCCTACTCTCTTTCCACCCACCCCAGCCCTCCAACATTTCATCCTACTCCTGAAAACTTCTTCCAAGAAATTCCTTGCTTAGTACCATCTGGATCCAGATGTGCAGCAGGATGTGTGGTCCTCATGGCAGCTTCTGGACCAGGTTCGGCTCCAGGATGTGTGCTCCATGCGGTAGTATCTGGACCCAGTTCTGCTGCAGGATGTGTGCTCCTCAGGGTATCATCTAGACCAAAATCTGCTAAAGAACCTGTGCTCCATGTGGTAACATCTGCATCCAGTTCTGCTGAAGGACGTGCATACAGTGTGGCACCACTGGGACCAGGTTCTGCTGTGGGATGTGCTCTCCACATGGTATCATCCAGACCCATTTCTGCTGAAGAATGTGTGCTCTGCATCGTACCATCTGGATCCAGTTTTGTTGGAGGTTGCGTGCCCCTCATGGTACCTTCAGGACCTGGTTCGGCTGCAGGATGTGTGCTCCATGTGGTACCATCTGAATCCAGTTCCACTGGAGGACGTGTGCCCCTCATCGTACCTTCAGGGCCTGGTTCTGATGCAGGATGTGTGCTCCATGTGGTACCATCTGGAACCAGCTCCACCGGAGGATGTGTGCTCCTCATGGTACCTTCAGTACCTGGTTCTGGTGCAGAATGTGTGCTCCATGTGGTACCATCTGAATCCAGTTCCACCGGAGGACGTGTGCTCCTCATGGTACCTTCAGGACCTGGTTCTGGTGCAGGATGTGCGCTCCATGTGGTACCACCTGGACCTGGTTCTGGTGCAGGATGTGTGCTCCATGTGGTACCATCTGAATACAGTTTCACTGGAGGATGTGTGCTCCTCACTGTACCTTCAGGACCT
>NW_009610940.1:0-2026 GCF_000690535.1 Cariama cristata
AGAAATAAAAGGAATTGGTGTCGTAGGGCATAATAGTTTCTCATGGGTCAACAATAGGTTTGGAAATATTTCAATCCACAGCACAGGTTCAGGACAGCACAGTGTCTACAGATTTTCATGAATTTTGTGGGGCACAATTTTTTTGGTGAGTGGGAGGGATGATTTTTTAAATTTTATGCTATTTGCAGACAAAAGAATGATGGAAGACAGTAATCACAGTTGTACTTACCGAGTTTTTATCTTCAGGACGAAGATTACACAGTGATTTTTTAAGTCATGTCTTATCTAGTTTGCAATATATAAGTAGGTAAATACCAATAATATGCCAACTTATTCAAAGAAAGAGTTGTTAAAGCAATCAAATTAAAATGGGCATTTTTCTTTAGAGTTATCAAAGTATGCAGGGAAACAAGTTTTGTTTAAACCCAGCACAGTGCAAATGGGAACAGATGCTATCTCTCTCAGAACAGTCAATCACCTGCATCGTAACTACCGAGCAACAGCATGTATTGAAAGAATGGTAAAAAGAAAAAAATCAATTCAGTGACCTCAATGCCACAAAATTTTGGGAGTCTATGTCTCAGAGCTATCATAACTCAAAGGGAAACAGGCAGCCAGGGTCATTTGGTCTCCTAGAAGTCTAATACTTTGTTCTTAGCTAGAATGAAGCAAAATATTAGATGCCATGGTTGTGCGCATGCAGATGTCTTGGGAAGTTTACTCTTGTTAATGTTTAATGAATCCTGAGGCCATCTATTCTAAGTTCAGTATCTAGTTGGGATGTATGTACAAACGTGGAAGATCTGAAGGGTTATTGGTGATTTGAGGAGCATGGATATATGTTTTGCTGTTTCTATTTCCCATTTTGCTGGCAATGATACAAATTATAATGAAAATTAAAGAGGCCAGAAAATCACAGAATAACTAAAGCAGTGAAGAAATTCTGAAAAGTTTTGTGTTGGTTTTTTTTTTTTTTTTTTCTCAATAGCCACTTAATAAAAGTATCTATCTAGGTAGGAAACATTTGATACGAGTTTTTATTGACTTAGTAGGAAAAAAGTCAGCAATAGGAGATTGTTAGGTTGTTAGAGTGCACAAAAAGTGATGAAACTGACTCTTTAATTACACCATCCTAAATGAGAATTTATTCATGGAAATGGACTGGATTGTTGTAACATTTTGCCTTGATAAGTTACAATGATAATTTTCTAGCATAGCAGAGTGACAAAGTTGTATTTTTGCAAGAGGCTCATAAAGATTTTAAGCTTCAAATTAAGGAACAGAAGGAGGGGCATAGTACACAGAAACCACCAATCCACTGCCAAGTCTGCTTTGAGAGGGAGCTGAAATATAAGGTGAATTTGCCACAATACTGAAATACCAGTTCTGTAATCCCTAAGCAATCTGCTAGTAATCAATATTTTTAGTTGATGAATAGAACTGATGTACACTTCATATTCAGAAGTTGAAATATTGGTATAAAACCTTAGAAAGTTGTAATTCTTATTCTGTATATATTTAAAAGCTCTGTTTGATACCCTTTGCTGGTAATGGTAATGGAAAGCTATGGATTGGCAGAATTTCTTGGAAGGTCCAGTAGGCTGTAAATTGGACATCCATTCCCTACCAGCACTGGCTGGTACTGCAAGCTGGTAGTAAATCTCTCCTGCATCACTGTGGACTCACCCCAAGCCTTACACATGCCTTAGCCTAATGAATCTGAAGTTTAAACATAAACCAGCTGTTTGTGGTTCCCAAATAAATTAATGGAAATACATGTTTGGACATTTAGTTCAGAAGGTTTGATTTTGATAGCAATTCTGTTCTTTTTACCTCCAACCAGAGGTGCAGGAGTGAGGAGTAAAGAGAAATGCATCTCATACTCCATCTTCGAAGAAGGAAGATCTTAACCTAGTAAAGAGGATGTGTGTGTTGTTTACATCTGTTGTGGTTTAACCCCAGTTGACAACTAAGTACCACACAACTGCTCACTCACTCAGGGGTGAGGAGGAGAATTGGAAAAAAA
>NW_009610941.1:0-4829 GCF_000690535.1 Cariama cristata
AGCTGACCCTTGCGGCAGAGGCTTCCCAGCGTTTTCTTCCCCACCTGGGGTTAGGATTTGTCATCTTCCTCATTTCATCTGCTTCTCCCTCCCCATCAGGTTAGTTAGCCCCAAGGAAGAAGGCTCCATAGTAATTTTCCCTTTTACCTGCACAGCCTCCATGGGAGTCCCCTGACAGATGCAGGCTTGGCCCTCCTCAACCCTGCTCTCTCCATCCACCCCTCGCTGGTGGCTCTGGATCTAGGAGACTGCATGCTGGGTGATGAAGGCATCAACCTTATCTGTGGGCTCCTGCCACCTGACGGGGCCAAGTCCGGTAAGCACCAGGGGCCATGGGCTGCACAATGACCGGTGGAGCTTTCACGTAGAGCAGATGCATGGAGCAGTAAATCCTCAGCCCTGGAGGAGGCAGGCTCTATAGTTTGCCTGGGCTGAGGAATTTCTTTCCCCAACTTAAGTAAAGCAGAAAAGCCAAGCAATAGAGGAGCAGTTCACCCAGGCAGGCATGGTCTTTCTGCTATTGATCTGTCCTTCTGGCAGTTTGGAGCTCAGGTACCAACAGGTTGCTTCTGGTTCATGACAGGAACGTTTGAAACTGGAGAAGGGGAGAGCTTGAACTTTGAACTTCTTGGTTTGCGTTTGTGTGTTGATAATGACTGTAGATGATAAATATATGGCATGCCCCCACCTCAGCACTTGGCTTTACTGTCAGTGCCTGGGAATTGTCACTGCTGGCGGGTGCGCTCTGCAAGTGTGTAGTTGCGTGGTCATAGTCTTAGTGCCGAGACTCAGATCTCTGCAGGGGGAGATCTTTGGTGGTCAGAGGCCAGTGGGCCAGTTGTTAAGCTGAGAGCTGGCATGTGCTGAGGTAACACCACTCCACTCTCCAGCCTCTCAAAGTGCTTTCCACCTCTCCCCAGCACCTTCTCCTCTGTGTGCTCGCAGTGCCACTGATGCTGTTACCTCTGCTGGCCAGCCCTCTCAGGTGTAGGTTTCAGAGCCTACTGTCCCTGTTAGCCTCTCTCCAACCTGTCACCTCATGCCACCTCCTTCTCCTGGTCAGTCACCTCGCACACCCCTTACTTGTTTCCACTGGGTTTGCTATTTAGGGTAAGCAGGACACAGGCTGGGAGAGCAGAGAAATGGGGCAGTCGCAGCATGGGCAAATGAAGGTCTACTGCTGAAGGCAGTGACATGTTTCACTGATCGGTGAAATATGTGACGACAGTTGTCAGAGCTAACCAAACCCTTTAGCCCATCAGAGTACAGGTGACACGACCAAAAGCTGTGCTGGTTAGCTGAACTAGTTCCCCTGAGACTGCTTTGGTGGCCCTAAGGCTCTGGTTTGGCTTCTTTCTCTTCTCCAGGCCTCAAAGAGCTGACGCTGAGCGCCAACCCAGGCGTCACAAGCAAAGGCTGGGGACGCCTGGCCATTGCCGTGGCTCACAGCTCCCAGCTCCGCGTGCTGAACCTGGACTACAACCCCCTAGGTAAGCTGGGGGGGGCCAGGGAAGAGGAGCAGGGGATGCTGCACTCCTGCCTCTCAGCATTTGTGTGGTTTGTGCCGGCACGTGGCTGGGGACCAAGCGCTAGAAAGGCGGTAGAGCATCAGCAGCAGGATGGGGCAGTTTCTCGCGTAGGTGCTTTCTGATCCCCAGCAGCGAGTTGACCCTGCCAGGTGCCTTCGGCTGCAGGGGAAGGCAGCCTTGCTGCTCTGCTTGTGTGAGGTGGCCGTGTGTCCTGCGGGGAGGTGCAGAAAGGAGATTGCGCCTTGCCCGCTCCACCGCCTTTGTCGTCACATTTGACCCTCCACGTCTCCCCTCTTCCCGAAGCCCTGGGTGCCAGTGCCAGCTTGGCAGATGCGGTACGTCCCTGTCCCAGCGCTTCCCCCTTCATCTTCCCAGCAGAGCAGGGAGGAGGAGGAGGAGAGCCTGGCACTCGTTGCCATAGAAACCAACTCTCTCCAGCTCTGCTGCAAGGTGGTGAGGAGGAGACCTGGCCGTGCCTCCCCGAGCATCAGCAGGGCACTCCCCTCCTCACCACACCTGCAAACAGAGCCTCCCTCCAGGCCCTGTCTGTCTGACTGGGTACCTCCTCTTGGGCAGGAAAGGCCCCAGGGTGTTACCTGCCAGCAGCCTGTTTGTTTGGTTGGTTTTTTTTTTCCAAGAGAAGGTGTCACAGTTGTACGGTATCTTGGCACTCGCCAGGAAATGCCAGGAAAACATGCTGGAGTCTTGTCTCTCTACCAGCGTCAATCTTTAATGCTCCTGGTCCTGCTGCGTCGACCCTCAAAAGTCTGTCCCCTTCCCAGGGAGGCAGTCCGCCAGCTGCTGCAGAGTCCTCCGTCCAGCTCCCACCTGCCCCTGAGACTGAGTTATTCAGCTCCTTATTCTGTATCCGGGATGCCTTACAGGGACTGTTAAAGGCCCTCATATCCTTGAGTAGGAGGGAGATTTGGGAAGATATCGTTCCTTGGGGAATAAAAACAATTTCAGTGTGTTCCTTCGTGTTCCCCCTGATAATCAGTGACTGCTCCCGTAAAGGCAAAATGGTGCGCCTTTACCTTGTCCCTTTTCTCAGTTGACAGCTTTCCCCCCCCACCTCCAAGGTAACTGAAATTTGGAGGTTATCTGATGGCAGAAATACTCAGAGGATGTTTCCATGACAGCCCCAGGCCCATGGGGGCATGTGGTATTACATGAGGGAAGGCAGGCACTGCTGACAGCCCCGGTTTGCTTCTCCCGCAGGTGACCAGGTGGCAGGGATGCTCGCTGTCGCTGTGGCCTCCAGTCGAACCCTCGAAGTTCTGGACTTGGAGGGAACAGGACTTACCAACCAGTCAGCGCAGGTATGAGAACCTACAGTTCCTCTAGAGCATCACTGATGTCTTAAGGGCATAGGTCTTGGCCATCTATAGAGGCCCTAGGAGCTATACCTGCCTCCATCCCCCTCCCCGAGTCCACATGCACCCCCTTCCCTCCCTGCGCCCAGGGGTGCTGTTGCTTTCCCCTGGCCCGTTGCTTTCGGCCACAGGAGGAGATTGTAAGCCACAGCTGTGATCTGGGGCTCCTGGATCTCGCTCAAGTCAGCAGGGAGAAACACGTGGCTCTATTTGTAGTTTGGTTTTCTTGGAAGAAGTAAAGGGTTGGACTTGTGACTGAGGACCAGAGCTAAAGCTCTGTGGACAGATAGGGGCCAAGGCTTGGTAGCACAGGCTCTCTTCTCGGAGCCCCAGCGCCCAGTGGTAAGAGGGGACTAGCCTGGGTACGTGGCAGCAACAGGGCGTAGAGCAGTCACTTCCTCTTTAGAGCCAGGAAATCCAGGCTCGGCGCTTCCCACAGAAAGATGGGAAGTCCTCAGGTTCTGAGAAAGCCTGGGGAAGGGAGGTCAAGGCCAAGGGAAGGCACAGGTAAGAAGAAGAGGGTTGGAGTTTGCAGGGAGACAGAGCATTCAAGCTCTTTCTGCTCAGCCTAGCTGCTGTCTGTGCTGCTTGTAAGCCCATTTATCTTGCTCTCTGCCCAGACCTTGCTGGACATGGTAGAGAATTACCCCACAGCCCTACGGACACTCATCCTGGCGGAGAACAACATTAGTCCCGAGCTGCAGCAGCAGATCTCTGACCTGCTCTCGGAGGGTGAGGAAGAAGAGGAGACGGAAGCTCGCGAAGTCACAGCCAGGGAGAAGAACCCCTGGATCTGCCAGAACAGTAAGAGCTCTGGGACCTGGGCTGCGGGCAGGGGCTGACAGGCAGGAGTTGGGGTGTCTGGGGTGTTTCCAGTGCCACTGGTCTCTCGTGGTGGGGAGGGTGAATGGGGTCTGTCCCTTATCCCTGTGAACTGGAATCCAGAGAGCCTCCAGGCGCGACCTTCATGTTAAATAACGTTGGGCTGAGCCGTGTTTGGAAAGGCAGCCTCCAAGGACAATGCGGTTGCTGCAAAGAGTAGGAACGGTACCTCAGAGGCGTTTTCCCTGATGCTGCAGGAACAAAATCTTTGTGCAAAGTCTTAAAACTCAAGGGCAGGACCATTAAAGATCTCGGGGGCCTTTGCCAGATATCCTAGCCAAAACTCATGTCATTCCTCACTGCTTCCAGAATCTCCCTGCAATCCACACAGCATCAGCTACTGCTACCGCTGCATCCCAAACACGTGAAGGGTTAGCCAGGTGCAATAGCCTGTCTGTTGCTTGTAACAGGAAAAAAAAAGGTATATTATGGAGATAGCAGTAGCCTGGTTTGTATACATATTGTATATTGTCCTGCCTACCTTGTGATTCTGCTGATTTGGTGGGGTTTTTTTGTTTTGTTGAGGGTTTTTTTAACCCTTAGTTGTCCTTCCCCACTCCCAATTCTCATATCAGACTAGCAGCAGACAAGCACGACCACTCCCTGGGCCTCAGAACATCTGGAGCCTCATTTATTAGAGCCATAAAAATCCTTTACTAACAGCTTTGTCCAAGTTTTGGATCCAGTTTCCAGAAACTAATCCCCAGAACAGAGAGCCCATGCAGCGGTTTTGAATGTGTGGGACTCTGGAGCTGAAGCACACGGCCACTAAAGATCTCCTCCCTCCCATCCAGGAAAAAAAAAACCAAAATTTTTTTTTTCTGTTTAAAAAGGCTTCTGGAGGGGAAACTGGTACCCTGCTGAGTTTCTTATTTGCTATGCTCGCCCATCCTCCTTGCAGCTGATTCACTTGGCGTGGGGAAGAGTCGCAGCGTTCCTGGCTGGTGCTCCGTGCCATCTCGAAGCCAGCAAACTGCCCTCACCTTCCTGAGGCAGGCAGGGGAAGGCAGCACAAACCCTCCATTCATGCAGCACAGAAAGTCAG
>NW_009610941.1:4860-5918 GCF_000690535.1 Cariama cristata
GGCCTCCGCCTGCCATAAAAAGGCTGCTTGCCCGCTACGTTCCCTGCTCTTGGGAAGGCAACACCACCACCCTACGTGGGTTTGGTTGGCTTGCAGCCTGCCAGCCAGTCCCACCTGGCCGCTGTCTCTCGAGCTGAGAAGACCCTCGGTGAGTGCAGATTTAAAGGTCTGCGCAGGGCTCGGCTGGGTCAGCACGACCAGTATCACCTGCGAGTGTATGTGGGGAGTGTTCAGCCCTGATGTTCCTCTTGACAGCCAAGATAATAAATGCAGATCCCCACCCTGGGCTCTTGCTGCTGTCTGCACCTTCCCCCCTCCCCAAACATTGATTCTGTTCTGCTGTGTGGCCAGAGTAGACCTAGTTACTACTTAATCTCACGATCCTCTCAGCAGTTCGCTTCCCACCCCGCAGCGCTCTGAATTCCTCGTCCTCACCTCTGGATCTGGAGTAGAGCCCCGTGCTCTCCAGGAGCCCAAACAGCTCATGGTTTTCTCCCTCTCTCGCCACAGATTCCAGCTCCCAGATGGTCCTGATGACGTCAGGGCTCGGTGACAGCCTCTTAGCAGAAACAGAAATGTAGCTGGGCTACCCTGCCTGCTTCTGCCGAGAAGAGCTCCGTGCCTGCTGGGGGGGAGTGTGCGTCTGCCAGCCTCCCCGCCTCTGGTGGGCTGCCCTGGCGTCTTCCCACACATTTCGCGTCCTGTCGATGCCTCCCTGAGCTCTCCGAGGGCCGGAGCCTGGCCTGAGCAAATCTCTACACGCGTCTCTGTGTTGTCACGGCCGCTTGTGATTGTCCCGTCGCTGCATGTGTAGCTCACGCTGCCCTGCTTCCCCCCATCCCCGGCTGTGCCCACAGGGCGCAGGCTGTATTTATTCAGATGTGTATAAGAGATGTTCTTTCTATTGCTTGTACTGCTGTCGCCATGAGAGTTTTATAAAGGTCACAGATGTGGCAACCACTCACGGCAGCGTCAGCCTCCGTCACTCCGCACCCCCCCCATGGGGCAGACACCGATCGGTACTTGGTAAACTCGGCACTGGTGAGGCCGCACCTCGA
>NW_009610942.1:0-14719 GCF_000690535.1 Cariama cristata
AGTTATATAATTAAATTAAATAATAATAATTTAAAAATTAGATTTTGGAGATCTCTTGGGAAAAAGCTCTTCTTCCGTGCGCTTGGTGTTGCTGGCCGAAGTGAACAAGAAATATCATTTGGTCACACTTAAAATCACAAAGACGCATAAAAAAGGCAGAAACAGAGCTAACAGGTATTTCAGAGGTGAATGCATACTGTTACCTTTGTTTCTCACAGAGAATCCAGGTAGAAATCCACTGGAAAGACATGCCATCATTTTCTTCATACAGGTTCTTAGTTTCAGTTGTACAGACTTGAGCAGCTGCTGTTCTGGAGAGCCAGCATGAATGACTCCATCCAAAACTCAGGTGGACAGTGGGCTGTGCCTGCTCTGCTTGGGAAGTAGGCTAAGACAAGTCTGCAGCCTTTGCAAAAAGAGAATTCTGGATTCAGCATGCATGTAGGTAGCTTTCCTTCCTTCTTCATGCAGCAGATTTGACCTGTCAGTGTAAGGATGACTGTGAATGCAACTACCCAATAAGCTATAACTCAATAGCCTCTTTATGCAGGTTTTAACCATAGCTAGTTCCCTGAAGAAGGGCAGGTCCCTCACAGGTTTCCTCAAGCTGTGGACTAGACATGGCAAAGAGTGAATGCAGACTGTCACTGAAACTGGAACGAAGTAAGGCTTTGTCTATGATGCAGACATTCCCTTTGCATTCATTTTCTCCTATTTGCAGAGAAAAAAAATCTTTCTGATTACAGAAAACCTACTGAAACTCTCTCTATATACATTCCTCTGTGAATACATGCACAGAAACTTAGTAATATACAATAGCTGTATATATTGTTTCCCTATAGTAATGATGTTCTGTAGAAATAAAGCACTGCTTCATAGATCACACATTCTTGCTCTGCGATGTAGTCAGTCTATCCTGGCTCTGAAAAAAAGGAAATCTCCTAAACCAGTGGTTCAACCAGGAAAAAAAAAAAAAGGCACAAGGGAAACAGAGGGAGGGTATACTGTGTGATCAGACAATAAATTACAAATAGTTACTGCCTTCCCACCTTTCTTGTCCTTTGGGTGGTAACATAAATAACTAACTAATGGGGTGAGGGAAGGCTGTAGTGAAGAGTTCCTTATTATGATACTGAAGAGTTCCTTATTATGAATACAGAATAATTTGTCAAACAAAATTGTCGGATGCTACTTTCCAAGCAGATCTTCTGGTAATGGGGCACCCTGGTATGAGGGCCAGAAGTGTAGATTGGACTGTGAGGTGGTGGAACAGCACCTCCAGCAGAGTAGTAATGTCTGGCTGTTCAGAAAGAGATGCTCAGTTGCAATGCTATTGGAAGAGAACTTGCAAAATGCCATTTATTGAGGTCCATATTTCTTGTCTTTCCAAGTAGGTGAGCCAAATGCTTGGAGTTTCAAGAAGTCACAGCCAGGAAGGCTTGAGACACCATTCAGATGTCCTTTCTACTTAAATTCTAGTACTAATCACTATATGTCATCTGCTTGGGCTTATTTTGCACTCAATCCAGAGTGCGTGAATCTGCTCAGCCCCATGCCAGCAATGTGCACAGGTTTTCCCAGCCAGCTCAGTGAGACAAAAGTTGTTGAAGTGAGATTTTCAGCTGAATGACTCTACAAGACACCCTAGTCAGTGCATAACAGTAAAAAAGGCTGCATTTCAAGAGACATGTCAGTAACTCCAGAAGCATCACCCGGTGGGATCTCGTTAGCAAGTATCCAAAGTGACATCTACTGGTGTAAATTTGGATTAGCGTGAAACGTAGAAACCAAGTTAGAGCAAGGCAGAGCTGCACAAAGAAGCTGACTAATGAGCCCCAAAAGGTATTAGTGGGAGAATCAGCAGCTGGAAACCGAACCTGCTGAGTTCTGCTAAATAATTGAATCTCTAACTATTATGGAAGCAGATGAAAAAGATGTCAGTTTGCTTCTGAGCTCCAATGGTTTGCTAATGGTGTCTCCCTTTTCTGAATTTTAAAAATGCCCTAAAGCTACAGTGCAGGAAGGAATCCACACAGCTTTTCCCATCAGGGAAGCTCTGTTAGTTTAACGCCAAGAGATATGACCTGGCACATACACTTTCATTCAGACTACCTAGAGAATTCTATACGTGTAGGTGGCTGGATCCACAAAGACCAAGACCTGTTGCATATCATGGGACCTCCAAGGGACTATAAAGGTGAAACTACAAGGGTTAGGTAGGAAAAGATTCCCTAAAATGACCCCAAAGATTACTATGTTTAATAATGGCCTTGGAGGTCCTTAGCAGGTACATCAATCCCTGTTCCATGCTGAAAAGCACATCTGGGAAGGCGCTGTTCTGTCTCTCAACTTTTAATTCAGACTGCTGAACTTAGGCATACCCAGATAACTTTGTTAAGCTTTGGCTTTCTAGTTTTGCTTTCTTTCATTGGAAGAGACCAGTTTGTTCACCTTTTCACAAAAGACGGTTGCTGCCTTACAGACAAGGGGACTTTTTTTGAGACACAAAGCAGAAAATTAAATCTGGCTGGAATTTCCAATGGTTGAAAATGTTAGAGAAAAGAAGTGGGTGATTTAGTGAAATTGCAAAGGACTGTAGACAAGAAACAAGTTTGATGCTAAAGATCTGTACTCTAAGCTGTGGAGAAAACTGATACAGAAACTCAGGAATCTGGGTCAGAGGCAATACAGGCCAGGAAGGACATCCTCACGTACAACTTGTTGGGAGACAAGTTCTGGCAGAAGGTCAGAAGTCTAGTCCAGGTCAAATCACTTTATCTCCTTGGATGCCTTCAAATACCAATATGAAAACCATCTGCAGGTTTATGGTGCTCTTCAATCACCCTGCAAATGTCCTTTCCTTCTTCCAGCTCTGACTGGGCTTACTCCAGCTTCCACCTTCCTCAATAACCAATGAAGCAAATGTGTTCAGAACACAGTAAACACCACAGGACATTTCCCTTGCAGCCTTCTTCACCCAGAACAGCCCGTGGTTTAATTGCTGCAGAGAGTGCAATTCTTCTCGGTTGTCATCGTTACTAGCATTAAGACTGTTCCCACCCATCCCAGAGCCCACTTCTTGGAAGGCATGATATAATCTCTGTCCTGCAAAGCATCACACTGGGAGTGTCATAGCCAGGCCTATTGCCTTCTCATAGCCAGAGGGTCTGTGACCCAGTTGTAAACACTCCTTGGTCTATAACACAAAGAATGTCTGCACTGAACTAAACTAAGCAAGGAATTTTTTTCTTTGTTTGTTTTTTATCCTGAGTTATCAAAAGTCACTGTGGAAGCAGGAGAAGAGTCAAGTTAATGATACCTCTCCCTCTGTGCAATACATATACATCTCGAAAAATCTATTTTAAGGCCCACAAACTGAACAGTAGCCACGGCTTCATTAGATCACAAGTGCTGGATGAAAATTGACATCATTGGTTTAATATCAATGACTTAAAAGGGAAGAAATCAGACTGAACATTTCTGTTCATTGAAATGTGAATTTTATCATTTGATTTACAGAACATGATTCATTTGTGAGGAAAATATTTTCTTTGTTTGAGATCCTTCACCTTTTGACATGCAAAAAATACAATTTCTGCAATTTTTTTTAGTTGTCAATAGTCTCCAATGAAAAAGGTACTATGTATTTCTTCCTCACAAGGAAGACCACACCTTCAAAATTGCATTTTCAGGCAGTGAAATTTCACTTCTTTGCACGGGAATTTTTAAAGCCCTTGGCAATATCTGCATCTGAAGTTAGACAAGAATGAAACATCCCACAGATGTACTAACACTGTAGAGTTTAGCTAACAGTGTGAAGCTGTTTTGTAGCAATGGAGTTTTACCAATGTTCTGTTTGCACTCCTGAGCTTGAAACTTAGTTTGAAAGGTCTGATACTGCTGGAGAACAGAGTGAATTCACATTCTGGTATTCTTCCTGCCCAAAGACAGGATTTTCACATCTATGTACCAGTTACATATGGAAATATGGAAGAGAAATATGAAAAGTACATAATTATATAATGTTGTGTGTTGATTATCTCACCTAAGAATCTAGGACTGCAGCTAGAAATCCTGATTGCCTTTTTGTCTGAGTGATTTAGTGACAAAAGTGAATTCAGCACCAAATTTAAAAAAAAAAAAAAAAAAGGAAAAAAAAAGCAGCATTCTGAGACCACTTTCCCTCTGGAGAGAACAAAGGTCCTAACTTAGGACTTCTTCCCTTGCCAGCAACTCAAATGTTCTCACTTTTCTAGAAGTAAAGTCCAATACCAGCTACCGTAAACCATGGAAGACTTGGAAATTACATGTCTTAAATAGCTACAAAGAATTGAATAGTTTTCATGGTTTTCCTGTGATGTGGACAATTCCAAATACTGCAGAGAATCTTACTGCCTAACCACTGGGAGCATTTAATGGCTCAGTAAGAAAAATGGGAAGAATTAATGGCACACATCCAGAGACAGAAGGACTCACACTTAAAAAGAACAAGGACTGCACGTTCTCCTGCTGTGTGATACGTTGCCTGCAGGAACAAACATCAAACTCCAGACTTCACCATTTCCCTATTGCTAGCAAAGGGACAAGGAAGTTCTGAGCATTTCTTATTGTGCCATAGAGGCTCAGTGACGCAATGAGATATTAACATTCTTCTGCCACCAGGGCTTTAATCACATAATGACCCTTCTGCTTTCATACTTTGCAAACAGAAAAAACTCATCAAAACTCTTTGTCCCCCACCCAGATAAATCTCAGAAGAGACTGTGCTTTGGATGAACTCATCAACTATGTTAGTGAAAGCATAATAATAATAGCAACAAAGAATTAAACCCTCAGATGAAGAAATTCATTATATTGCCATCAGAATCTGGATACTGCACAGTAAATGAGCTTGAGAACATACATTGTAAGGCGTGGCAGAGATGAAATACTGAACATCTGCTTATTAAGAAAACAGTTGACCTCATCTTATGCAATGGGTGAGCTGAGATTCCTAGAAGCATAAATGTATGACCAGGTAACTAACCACTCTGCCACAATCTTTACACAGCACCCAACAGGGTCAATTACAATTGCAGAGATAACCTTAATTCTTCCAGCATTTGAATTTTCCGTTTGCCACCTTTCCATATTTCTCATCCAGATTTCATGCTCAATTTGGAGGGCAGAATTCTTACTAACATAACTAAACTTCTGCCTTATTCCCCACAGCACAGAAGGCTGGTCAAAGACAAGCCAGCCCAGAGACACTTCCCCCTTTCACTCTGAGAACTGAGTATATAATAGCTACTGAAGCAGTTCACGCTCCATCTCAAGCACGGACTACATTCTAAATTCTGTCTCAAAGCCAAGCCATTTGGACAGAGGACCATGCTTACATCCTTTTTGGTTGGAATCCACCATTGTGAGGATAGGCTTGAGCTCTTGATGCTTTTCAGCATGGGCTCAGCAACGCCGACTCTCTAAACCATGTGAAAGATTTGCAGGAAACCGAATTATAGGCATTATGTCACTAGCAGCCAAGACAGGCAGAGTGTTAATTATAGAGCATGTAGTAGGGCTCTCTCAGGCCTGGGTTTTACCACAGTGGTGGAAATAATTAATTATGTAAACAAGTAATTATGGATCATTACATGAAAAAGTAATTAGATTTCATTGCTGAGGTGTGCAGGTATATAACACAAACAAGGTCATGCGTTTATAGAAGCCAGTATTCCACCTAAGACCACTGGAAACAAGATGGCTGCTCTAGCATGGCAAACTGGTAGTACTTGGTATTAGCAAGGTAAAGCGGACATTAGTTACCCACATCCTCACCACTGGAGCGCTGGTCACAGACCCTGACCTACCAGGCACAGGGGCACTGAAGGCCTCCTGGCAGTCTTGCCTGTACTGGTCAGGTGTGGTACCTCTCCCCAGAGACAGTGGTGCTAGGGCCCAGAAGATCCATGAGGAGTAGTGTTGAGATCAAGTCCAGATGAGATCAGAAAGCAAGCTGCATACATGCACCTTGGGGTAGAAGGAAGCTGGAGTATACCCCAGTTATGTTCTTTACATTCTTTCAATCCATTTTCAGTATCAGATGCTTGACTTCAGTATCAGGTAGGAGCTGGCAGTCAACTGGTGGTCCAGTTATTTCAAAATGTCATATCCAAATGTCATCTTTAAAAATTTATTTCCAAATGAAAATGCTGCATACTTTTAATGAAAAAAAAGTATTTGATTGCTGCATAATCCATTCTACCCTTTCCTTAAGTAATTTCTGAGTCCAACTGCCATGCGGGGCTGAGGGCATATGTATTTCAATTTAACAGATTGGATTTAAAACCTGAAGTTAACACATGCTGGAATATATCTGCGGTATCTGTCATCATTCCCTTCAAGCTCTGCCATAGCTCCCACATTTCCTGAAGCCCTAAATAAGACAGTGCATTCATCACACTTGTTGAAGAGCCAAGGCAAAAATTCCAAACCAACAAACATGATGAGCCTGTCCTTTCTGTAGGCCTGACCTAGAGCCATATTAACTAACTGATGAAGCCTGGCTTGTTTCCTTGACATCCTGCAGCTGCACTGAAGGTGTAGGTTTGTGACTTTGGGTTCATGACCTAGGACACACACTTTAAAACTTGTATTCTACATAAATAATCTGTTTTATTCACTCTTTTATCTGAGAAATGAGCAAATATAATTGGGGAGATCTCTAATACTTATAACTTTTGTATTTAATTCATACCTGCTAACAACAACTTATGTACGTATACATACCAGACAGAATCTCTGTTTCAGTTTTCTCCTTCTCTATAATTCTTCTTTTACTGTAGTTGGTGAAGAAATGAAGGTAATTTCTAAATAAACATGTAACAGAAGAAATAATCCAGCCCTTTTTTCTGTTCTTTCAACATTTGTTTCACATTTGCAGCCACCAATTCACAATACTTGGAGACAGAGTCTTGTGTATCATCAAATCCATCTCTTTGTCAGGACAAAGTAATCTCTCTCTTTCATGGAATTCTCTCTCTCAGAAAAAGCTCTTTTCTAGACCATTATCCATCTTTTCTGATTTTGCAGAAAACAGCTCCATCTTTCAAATGCACACTACCTGCGATTATCCTCAGGAGAAAGAAAACCACAGGAAACAGAGCTTCTGTGTTTTCAAAAGCCCGGTGCACTTCCCAAAGCAAGACTTCCTGTTGCTTATCTCAAAGGTAATCCACCACATCACTAGAAAAGCTGCAATCCAGAGCTTTGACTGAGGTCAAATAACATTCCTCCAAGTATCCCTGTTTACTCTGTCTGCAGGGGGAACTCTTTGTCATATCAGTCAGAAGTCAATGCATTTCCAAGAGACTTCACCACCCAGTACTCAGCCTGACTCAGCAAAGTCTAGATAGCTGACGGTATCCAAAGGAAATCCCCGTTGGCTGGATGTTTCATCCAAGCTCAGGCTGTATGCATCCTACTCAAGAATGTGTGAATTCTAGTCTAGATCACCTTGGATTTGTAACAGAGGGCATCTCAGATTTTTGAAATGCTTTTATAGTAGATTGCCCAACAGAAAGAAAAATGCAACCCCCACCTACCTCTGGGAACACTTCAATAGTCTAACAGAAGAGACAGCAACCAGCGAAAACAGAGCATTAGCCCATCTGCCTGCAACTCAGAAATTCATTAGTCTTGTTTTTTTTTCCCCTCATGTCTAATGCAGACCTACATCATAGCTTAGAAACAGTTCCACCTATAAACATACAGTAAACATATACTGCACACCTTGATATGTTTATGTTAATATATTACATTATCTAGATATATATTCATTAAATACATTATAAACCAACAAATTTTGACCAGGTAGGGGTTCTGCATCTGTCTGTCTGGTAACTAACAGCCTCTTTTAAATGATCGTATGAATAATTTTCTCTGGCAGTGTCACAGGTAGACAATTCCCTGTAAGTACTTTCTTTTCTAAGAAGTATAGTCCCAAATTTCTTTATTTGCAGAACAGTTCTTGATACCACTTTACAAGATGCACTATGCCACCAGAACAATTTATCCTTAGCTGTGCTTCCCTTCTGAATCATAAGGATTGAGTCAGAAGTTTAGCCCAATGCAGACATTGTTTTGTTTACGGACAGACGCTCTCAGCTCCATGATTAGACTTTGAAGCTTTCTCCCAGACATATTCTTAGGGCACTGTAACCTGTGCAGAGATAGGCACTGCACAGGGAACATCTCTTATACTGAGCAGGACTTCCTCATTCTGTCTATGGGTATTTTCTGTTGTTCCTTGGCATGTGATGTAAGTCAACACACAGGCCTTCATCATCAGAAACTTCTTCTCCAACCATTAACCACAGTTCTTTCCAAGTTATCTGAGCTCCAGGACCTCTTCCTATAAAAATAAGTTATTCTAAAGAGACAATTTTGACCTGGTCTTGAGGGTGAGGTAAGAAAACTGCCTTCTCCCTCCACACATCAATCCCTAAAAGCTAATGTATGGTAACAATGGGTTCAGCTACCTTAAGTTAAGCTCATTTCTTTAGTAAAGGTTTATTTTGTAAATTTCTTTTCAATTTCATTCTGAATCCTCACAATTATTCATTTCCTTCTCATGCCAAATTGTATAATTACAAGAATCAACTTAAGTAGAAGAAAATGCTTCCCAATGGTTAAGTCCCTCAGAGAAATGAAACTCTCAGCTGAGCCATGGAAGCCTAAATATGAAAAGTAAAGTAGATTTGTCCCATTTCACCTGTCAACACAAAGAAAGCCTTGGAAGCAATACAGAAGGTACTTGGACCGTATCTCAGAAACACACTGAATTATGACCCTTCTCACAAGCCAAAAATGAAAGTTTGGGAAGCACCTACACAGGGACAGAGCAGCCTCTAACATTTAAAATAATGTAAGTGTCTAACAGATGATGAGAAAAATAGACTTCTTTCTCCCCTCATACTCTCTCTCTGTTTCAACTTTGCAGGGCTTTTCTGTATGGGGGGTGTGTTTAAACAGGGACAGAGTTCAAGGGACAGTGCACAAGGTCATAAAGTTCAGTGTGGCAAAGTAACTACCTGGTTCTATCCAGGTGCTCAGGAAACTGGTCACAAACCAGCTGAAAACAGTAGTTTTCCACTGAGCATTACGAGTTGCCCAGTGTGTGCTGAATGCTCGATCCCTACCTTGTCTCGAATCCCTTGTCTCATAACTTCTCTTTCAGCCTCCATCTTGGCATACTTGGCTTTCCTCTCTTCCTCTTCTTGTCGGAGGGCTTCCTGTCGTTCCTCTTCTTTCTTGGCAGCATCTGGGTCTTTCTCCTCATCACCACCCAACATCTTCCCCATGTCTTTGGTAGCTCCTAGAGAAAGCACAAGAGAAAGTCAGTCCTGTAAGAATGTAGGAAAACCACCATGATGCCAGCTCTCTCCTTCCCCACACTCAGGACCTTCTTCCGCTCTATCTGCATCTGGAAAGGTTTCTCCTTCCACTGAGAAGGAGGCACACCCCACACACAGGCAGGAGGTGGGCAAAGTACCCAGCCTGACCAGTGGGGTTACCTGGCATTGGTGGGAGAATCATGGCAGCAAGACAAAGAGACTACATCTGTAGATTTGCATGATGGCAACACCGTTGGTTTGAAGTCTTGAAGAGGGCAAGCTGCCATCCACACAATGTTTTCATTCCATCAGCTCAGTCAAGTGTGAAGATTGTTTTGAAAGATCTTTAATGTAACAGGCAGATGATACATCCGGAAAGAAAAGACACCGGGCTAGGAAAGGAATTTGAAATCTTGATTGCAGGGATGACTAATCACAGTCTTAATTGTTGCCAGAAATTACACATCCCATGACAGGTAGGAGCATACACCATTAGCAAACATTTGGAGGTGTTGATGATTTCTAGGCTCTTACCACAGATCAGAAAGAAGCAGCATCTCTGCATGTCTCTTATCTACCCTTGGACACCACTGCCTCTAATGCTTAGTACATAGGTGGGATTCTGGCTCTGCCTTGTCCTCTTTTCACCTCTGCATGCACATTGGTCCCAAATGTTCAGCCCCTGTGTTCTCCTGAGCCAGCTCTTTCCTATTGTGCAAACCCTTGCACAACCATGCAAATGGGGAGGCTTCTTGCATGTCCCTCTGCCCCCACAGGGCTGCATAAAGCCATTTGCCCTGTATTTCAGGGGCACTTTTATTGGCAAATGACTGGCAATCATTGAGCTGGGGGGGAAAGCAGATGCTGGGAAAAGGGGGAGGGCATTTACTGTGATGCTTCACCATCAGGGCACTGGGGGGCTGCAGCAGGATCAAGCCTGGTTACATGGATGAAGTGAAGACACATAGCCTTTGGGAGTTGTGTTGGACTTTGCCTGGAGCAGGAAAACACCCCACAGCACTTATTAAAAAAAGGTACCTTCACCCTAGAAGAACACTGTAGGTGTCTGGTCAACGTCCTTAGTTCCTAGGTCAGAACAGCTCCAGACTGGCTCCTTGCTAACTTAGACTTAACTGAATTAATGTGAGACAGCCTTGTTCTAACACACACTGACATGCACATACATGTATACATATTCAACTTCTCTTGCCTTGCATAAGGCAAAGTCATATAACCTTTTCAAAGGCTTAGGCTGGAAGGAGACGCTATCAAAGTCCTTCCAAAATAACTGGTTTTTTGTTAATAACTTTATTTTGTTAATAACTTGGGAGACCAAGTGAAAGGAAGAGGTTTTCACAACCCCTTATCCCTCCCTTATAAATTACCTCTTCAGTGTGTCAACAGTCCCAGAGGACTATGTTTGTTCTTGCTTTCCATGTCAGTTCTTGGGATGGTGATGGTGGAACCTTGGTTCTTACAGGGAGAAGCATCTACAACCTGTCAGGATGATTCCTCCTGAATTGCGCCAGAGATGACAGTTACCAGATTAACTACTGCCTCTAACAACCACCAAGGGATTTATTGAGAGGTGAGCAGATCCTGTGGCTTTTCCCCTCCACATTTCTTTTCCAGGTCACATGTTTTCCCCAAACCCTAAATTGAAAGCAGCCCTGAATCAAAAGCAACCCTCCAGTCTCCCAAAACGTGACAGAGAAATGGCCCCTTTACATCTCCTATAGAAGAGCACAGGGAAACCAATCATTTTAAGCCTGAAAAGATCTGGTTGTTACAGATATTTTTTTTTGCCAGATGGGAAATAATGAAAGTAAACATGACTGTCTCCATTCAACTAGATAACCATAAGCCTCTTGACAGTTCCATCCTGCTGGGAAACCTGTGGGTAAAAAGAGGAAGACACCCAAGGACCCCAAACAAACCCCAGTTGGAATATTCATGGTCCCTAGCTACTGTTAGCCTTCCCCTACTATCATTTTGCATCCTCCTCTGCAGGGTCAGAGTAATACAGGAACTCTTGCATTTTGAGGGCAAATCTACTCAGACCATCTGGTGATTTCTTTCCTGGGATGCAAGGAAGGCTAATTGAAATTGCAAACAAGCTAGAATTTCATAGCAAGTGGAAAGGAAACGCAGACTAGTTGGGTCACACATCCCTATTGCAGGGACCTCCTAAGCAGCCTAACTGTGCATAAGTCATTGATGACCAATGCCAGTAACACCTTTAATTTCTGGATTCCTCTCAACAAATATTTCCACTGATCATCAAACTGATTTGGGTTCAATAATCTATCAAGTTTATCTCTTTTTAGCTTCTCTCCACTTAGAGCTACCCAGACAGTGTAACACTAGTTACTTATGAAGCAGAATTCAGCAGCAGAAGGAGATTATCCTTTTCCCTCTGAGCACTACTTCTGGGCTATCATTAAATTCTAATGTCAGCTAAGCTCATCTGTTAAGGAATGAAATTGAGCAGCCTTTCTTTTAACTCCTAGACAAGATCAAGACTTTGAATACTTTAGGCATTTGATTTTGCAGCTATTCAGCACACAGGACACCTACAAGAACAAGAATGTACTTTCAGGATCCTCACAGACTCCCTTAATTCAATCCTGATTTCAAAGTCACCTTCTAAATGTGCAGAATGCTGCACTGTGGTGTCACTGTTAACTAATTGGAAGGAAATGTATTATGAGAAGCTAAATTTTACAGTATATTTTGACTCCAATCTCTTGTGTTACTTATGGTATAGAAAAGCTTTTTTTCTGTCTCATTTGTTCTTCATCCTAAACTTTAGGCTTTGTTGTTAACATTCCCTGGATAACAGCTTCTGGTTTTAGTAGTTCAGCACTGGAGGCTCCAGAGAGTTCATTTGCATGCAACTGAGATGCTGCAGTTACAGGCACAAGCAGAAGGAAAGAGCAGAAGTTTTGATCTCAAGCATAGTTTTGAAGCTTCCAAAGAAATAGAAGGGAAGGACACACTCACTGAATCTGTTCATATGATAAAGCCGGTTCTTTTTGTCTTCTTTCACATCCCAACCATAACACCTACTTTGACATAAAGAGAAGACAGAGAATGCCAAAGTAATCGCTAATCAGTATGGAGCTTTAATCAACATAATTTCCAACATGTCTAGACAAGGCCACAGGAAGAACACAGAAATGCCTAAAGTTCCAGGACATCATGTGCAAACTGTCACCTTTATGGCTATAATAAATAGCCCTGCCCCAAAGGATAAAAAGTTTCCATGAGGGAAAGCATCTCAGATGTGGTTTGTTTAGAAGACAAGTGGCATGGCAGGCATTTCAAACTAATACTCATTCCCTTGATCCATATGAACTAAAGAATTAGGCAATCAGTTGTTAAGCCAAATACTATACGCGCACTCAGATACACTTTCATGTGAGATTTGCTGGTTTAAGTTGTCATCAGTCATCTGAAAAACAGTAATTCAGTTGTTCAGGAACATGTGGAAGACATTCCCCAGTAAAATAGTTGGAAAACAGGTCAGCTGTCTGGAAAGCAGTTTTGCAGTAAAGGTCTTGAGGCCTTGTATGACCTAACCCTTCAACAGCTGACTGACATCAATCGAGCTTTCACACAGAAAACATAAACTCACAGCATCAACTTGCAGGAGCAGTGCTTAATTTGTTACCTGTTAAAAAAAAGAAAGAAAAACGAAACGAAACGAAACGAAACGAAACGAAACGAAACGAAACGAAACGAAACGAAAAGAAAAGAAAAGAAAAGAAAAGAAAAGAAAAGAAAAGAAAAAAGAAAAAAATTCTCCCAAATATTGACATGCAAAGTTATTTGCCACAAAAGCTGTATGAACAGTATTAGAATTTTTAAGGATGACTTACAGAGAAAGGGATTAATAGGAACATCTTGGGCATTCTTAATTAAGCAAAGGATGACGGCAATTTGCACACAGCATTGCTTCAGGTAAGGTGATTAAGTGAAAACAGAAGAATTTCTTTTGTACAAATCTCATTTCATATTGCAGACGAATAGCACCCCATACTTGTCTTTCAAGAGGGCTGCATATGTGTGTGCTTAGATCTAGAGGATGTTGCAGAAGTTCCCCCTCTCAGTCACAGGTGTCAGAGGAAGCAGTGAGAGATTTACCTGAAACAGGCATGCCCTGAGGAAATTTTGCAAATGTTTTTCTGGTAGTACTATTTGTGGCTAAGCCATATTTAGATCAAACAGACAGGATAACTGATGTCTCAGAGTTTCTAAATCACAGTATGATTTTTATCATATCATCCAAACATCTGGAGCTAATCACAGAGTATTGTCCTGGGGCAGGTTTGGGTCATTCATTTTTGCATCATCACTTCAGAACCAGAACTAAGAATGTTTTATTGATATCACTGGAGAGACACCTTTTTCATCAAAGCCATGATGCAAAACTTATGTCTGGTACACAAGAAGTTCTTTCTCCATTTTAAGGGTCATGAAAAAGGTGAATTTGCCATTAAGAAAAACGCCTTATAGCAATCATTATGTGACTCCTTACTCTGTCCAGAAGTCAAGATACTTTATCATTAATTTGTCAGGAAAGGCTAGGCTGCCATTTATATGAAGACTTCACTGAACAAAGGAATTCATATGCAAATTTTTCCCCAATATGAATCATATCTAAAGGGATCAGATCTTGTCCAAGTGTTTTTGTCCAAATCCCTCAGAAGTTACTGATAGGCTTTCAAATTATCCCCCCTGGCTGCTGTGACATAAACTTCATCATCTGTTGCAGTCAAAACACACATCAGTAGGTGAGAGACTTTTAGACAAAATGCAAACTGAACTTCTGTTCCCCCTGCCCTCAAAATATGGTGCTACATTTCCAACCCATTTACCTTCCTCCAGCAAAGTCATTACATCTGCTGATTACGCCTCAATGAACTAGACTGGCTGAGGGAGCAGTTACCACCACCAGACTGAAACCCAGTCCGCAACAGGGATGGCTAGATTGAAAGATGTGTCCTGTGTGCTGGGTATCTGGCTTCCCATTACCGTCAATGGAAGCCCACTGTGACCTTCAGTTGCCTCTGTCTACCACTTAAGAGTGAAGTTTCCTACAGAGCCTGAATCACAGCCTAGGAAATGGAGTCCAAAGCTGCATCAAGCTCCAGGTAAAGTACATTCCCACCTTTGTTGAGTTTAGGTACCTATTTGCCATGTCAATTCCTCATGTAGACGCCTTGGCCTATATGTCTTACACTGCCGGACCCATCTCCACTTATTCTGATCCAGTAACATCATGCTGAGATCCAGCTTTATATATACATCTCAGTCAAAGAAAGAGTAAAAACCCCAAACTA
>NW_009610943.1:0-3130 GCF_000690535.1 Cariama cristata
AAACTGAACACAGGATTCAAGGTGCGGCCCCACGAGCGCAGAGTACAAAGGGATGATCTCTTCTGCTGGCCACACTGTTTCTGATACAGGCCAGGAAGAAACTTAACTGAAAGAAAAACTCCTGAAAGGAGAAAATAGCCCTGTTTTAGCCAAACCAGGACAAGGAGATATCCTGGCACAAGTGAAAAATAAGAGTTGTAATATTAAGAAAAATTTCTAGTAGATCTGCTATATTTGACTACTGTTAGCAGTGATGGCACTAGGCTAGATTGCAGACAGAGTACTATACATAAAAAATAGTGATTTCTTAGTATTAGCATTTTTTTCTGGAATTTCTATTTTTGTAATTGCTGTGGTTCTGGAATAAAGCATTGTTCATTTCAGTGAAGCAGGTGATTAATGAGAAGCGAGTGAATAGTATATTACCAGTAGTAGGGGTTCAATAATCGACTGTTATATGCTTGAAAATAATAAGATTATTTTATAAAATCATAACATTAAAAGTAATAAAGTCAGGGTTTTTTAGCCATTTATAGTCATTCTGGGAAACCTGTGAGTTTTTTCTCAGTTATCTGGAACATTATTTCTTTTTTTTTCTACATCTCATACAGTTATTTGTTCATAGGGGTTGGTGCTTCCAGTAAATCTTTGTGTGGTGACATACTAGGAGCTGTCAGTGTCCTGGCCATAGCCTAAGTCCTACCCACAAGTTGTCACTTGGCCAGTAAAGAATTGGCCATAGTAGGGGACTTAAGGAAGGAACATTTGCCTTGATCAATTAAATATCAGCCAACTTGTCTTTCTCTCTGACCAGTCTTGTTTCCCTGGAGGTATCCATTCTCTAAGACTACTCTCCTGAGATTTCCAGTTTGACACCCTGCCTAACCCCCCAATGACATCTCTCTCTTTTTTCCCATCATGTTCAGTTCCGCATCCAAACCAGATACTATACAAACCTGCAGGAAAAGCCAGATTAATTTCTGAATGGATCTTGTCTTTTGACTTCAGTTTGTGCTGCCTGAAAAGTGGTTACTGGAACCTGGAACCACAAAAATAAAGAAAAGGGAAAATTGGAAAGGCTTTTCTTTTTCTTTTTCTCTTTTTCTTTTCTTGCCGCACACCTACCTCCCCCCCGCCCCCTCAATCTGACTTCTGACTGTAAGCACTTTGGGGCAAAGATTGTTTCCCTGTTCTGTATTTACAGGGAGATCCACATTTCTATTGAGCCTTCAGCTTCTGCACAATTTTTTTGCTCAGGGCAGCATATAAAGTGCTACTCTAACCCACGGCATGCAGTGGCTTCGTATCTCCCACACAGCACATTAGTTTGCACATATTTCTAATTAACATCTAATTTTGGATTAATTTCTGATTCCCTCCTCTGTGCTTTTGTAATGAGATTATGAGTTACATTGGCAGAATGTTTATACTTAAAATATATCTATATGGTAGAACCTCATAGGTAGTTAATTGACAATAGGATTAAAAAAATATCCGAAACAGACAAGAAAAAACCCCAAAACCTCCCTATTCGTTAGACATCTGGAGCCTTATATTTTAATTTCATCAGCTATAATCAAGGAAAGAATCTAAATACTTTCCACTCCCAGCAGTTTTTTCCTTGCCTGTCTTTCCATGCATTAAGAAGTTCGGTGTCATTATTATGTTATTCTTACTTTCCTTCAGTATGCTGATGTGGGAAAGCAGAGAGTTTTACGAAATAAAATGCCTGCAGTTCAAAATCTACATTCTTAAGTAATTGCTTCTAAATTATTTGGTAAACCCCAAAGCTGTTGGGGAAAGTTCATACTGTAAATAAAGAATGAATACAAAAGTTAAAGATTAGATGAGCTGTTCTTGTTTACCCACCGATATGCAGCAATGCACCATTGAAAGTATGGCAGTAAAATTGTTATTATTCACACATCTTGGTATAGATTTCTTCAAGGCCCAAATCCTAAAAGGTACCCAGTTACCTTTTCCACATGCACACAGTTTGTTTAAAAAGAGATATAAATCTAAAGTACCCTGATGAGATCTTGACAAAATAAATGAAGAAACACCTAAGGGTTTTATTAGCAAAAGGATTTTAATGGATGAAGGAACTCAAACTTTCAATTCAGGCACTCAAATCTAAAATTGACTTCTTATCAGCCAAAGTTCATATCAGCAGTTAAACTTCAAGGTCCACCCTTAAGACCATCCTTTCATCTCATTCACCTTGAACCTATACTTATCAGAAACACATCAAGGTAGATATCCTAAGCTTTCTCTGATACCTTCAGAAAGCATTGCAGACCTTTTGTTGACTGAATCACCCCATAGAGACACTTACTGATTGCACCGTAAGCCTGAAGTATTAATAAATTCCTGTCTTACTTGCTAAAGGGAACTGTTCAATATTGCCTAGGTGCAATCCACATTTAGAATCTCAGGTTTTCTACAGTAAAGCTCTAGAATTGCTAGTTTCAGTGCCTAAGGTATGTGTCTGAGATACCAGAGACTGGCAGATCTGAGGTTTGATGGAGCAACCAGTGGAGGTCAGCTGGAATATCCAAAGGCACACAATGATACTTGACAGTGAAACTTGCCATTGTCACATGCCCTTTGCACTTTTCAGGCACCTGAATGTTGCCTAGATTTTTTTGTGCTGGTACTGAAAATGTATGATATTCCGATTCCTCAACACAGATGAAAGAGCCATTTCAGACAATTAAGGTTTAAAGATATGGGAGACACAAGATGTGTGAGCGTATGGGAGACATATCTTGCTGGAACAGCACCTGGAGACCAGGCAAGATAGCCTTCTGTTCCTGAAAAACACTGGGCAACAGAATCCTGCTCTCCATCTCCTTTGTCCTGATGTGAAATCTTCAATATACACCTTATACGAAGACATTCATGCTTTGGTACCTCGTCATCAAATCGAATACCACCCTGCACATTTAAATATCTGCTGCTTTCCTGATTTTCTAGAAGTTGCTAAATCCAGTAGCCCAATAGAGGCAAGACTGCTACAGCTCCATGCCCTGAGGTCCAAACTACAGCAGGACTGAACATGCATTCTCAGTAGGAACTAACACATAGAATACGTATACACATCACATGTATATGTGTATGTATATATATA
>NW_009610944.1:0-2295 GCF_000690535.1 Cariama cristata
GGGTAAGTTAAAAATGCAGTATTTCCAAGACCGATATGTATGCACACATCTTTGCATGTCTGCTAACTTTGGAAAAATATTAATCTTCTAGTGTCACAGATGTCCTTCTGTTCTTTTAATCTTCACACTCAAATGCCATGTTCTGTTTCTCCCACACTTAGAGATCAGAAGGTTGGATAAGACCATTGGGGTCATTTCAGTTGTATGCTAATTACAAGATGATCCTCTCCACTTATGTCTTAAGTGTTTTATCTGGTCTACTGTTGATCTATCAGTGACTTTTTTTGAAAAGCTACTCTACTGCCTAATGGACTTATGGGTAGATTTCTTTTTATCAGTAAGCTAAAATTTACATTTTTATATTATAATTCATTACTCCTTAATCATCTTAAATAGTGCCTCGTCTTTCCCCTGACGATATTTCCTATCAGTAGTTGAGAAACTAAGCGTATGCTGATTGTCAGTGTAGTGTAGATTAATTAGAATTACATCCACTGTCACTTTCATTTTTCCCTTCCTCATTTTTGTCTAGGTAGACACAAAAATCTGGTAATAGAATTTTTCTAATCCTGCATGATTCAGTAGATTTTTGGCCTCACAGGATCTGATACTTACACACTTACAAACTTTGTTAGTTAACCTGTAAACATTGCAGGTATAACCTTGTTTCAATATATCTGTCTACCCTGAAAAGACTAGGAAACCAGTGGTCTGACTAATATAAAATCAAGTTGTGTGTGTGTATCCATACAGACACGTGTGTGTATATATGTACATATATATATACACACACACACATATACATGTATATGTATGTCTATATTTTCATTTCTTATGCCTGCAGGACGTCCCTTAGGCACTTAGCTGGAAATTATATGAAATATTTATAGATCCCATTATATTTAATTTCTGCCATAACTGTTTAGGGAGCTGAAGTAGCAAATAAGGTTTTATTTCTGGGATACTCAATGATCTGATCTCATACTTCTTGTGCATGCAGAATTTTCATTGAGATCAAGTAGACATCAGTATTGAAAAAAAAAGTACTGACACCGGAATGATCAGATACAGTAATCTTTTTGGTTTATGCAGATTTCCCTTAAAACATTTGAAATAATGAGTCTAATTTTTATATAGAGTTCTAATCTCAACTTTTAAGATGCTTGTATCATTTTGCAGCAAGATGGTATTTTAATTCACCCTTATACTAACAAATGAGTGAATAAGTGGAGAATTTTTTCTGGAGTCTGACACCCTTTACATAGTAAAACATCTACAGTCCAAACTTTCTCTTCTCCCTCTTCTATTCCTCAAAAATGACAAAAAACCCCAGTCTTTTTCAAACTTGTATTTGAGTTCTTTAAGGAAACTTGATTTCTGTCCTTCTCCCGTCACTATTTTGCAGGTATACACTGTTGTTTCTACACGGCTACTTCAAATATTTATTGTGGTGGGAGGTGACTTCAGCTTTGGAAGAAGGAAATGAGGCTAGAAAGATGATTTTTCTCACCTTCTGTACACTCTGATGGAGGACACTTCAGGATCTGTGATGAAGCTGTGGTATCATGAGACAAGTCAGGGGCCATAAACTGTGCTGCAGGATGCTTTTGAGTTCAGGGATCACAGCAGGAGACACCACCACTGCTGTAGCAGTAAGCAGCACTGTGGTTCATTCTGGTGGGCAGCCTGGAGCCAGGGAGTTGCTTTGCAAGTGCTTGTAATGCCAATACTGTTGTTGGGGAATAACACATGGAGCCCACGTGGAAGAGTCTCACAAAGAAAGCATAAGAGCTGACAGGTCTGATTACTGAGTGATAGGTGGTCATGTACAGAACGAAATAATTACTTTAATTAAAGTAATACTTGTCCGAAACAGAGTTTGGTTTAAGGCTGAGAGTGGAATAAGACTAATTCTATTCATCTTTGTATTTATGTCTCATGCCTTCCTTCTCATCCTAACACATAAATATCTGAAAAATACGAATGCATTTATCAACATGATAACTTATGCTGGGGAAGGATTTGTGTAACAGAAGGGTAACTGAGGTATAAACAACCTGGATCTGCCTGGTCTTCAACCTGCCAGATTAAAGACTTGGTCAGGATAGACTCAAGGAGTAGGGCAGTGTCATGAAAAATCTTAGAACAGCTCACTAAGGCCCAGAAAATTATGACCTGTACAGGAGCCATGGGTGTTTCTGTGGGCCAGTCCCATGCTCCTGAATATGAAACTGGGAACCACACGCCTCTTCCCAGGAAGAAACGCTAGGCCAAAAAGTCACTGGCCCTTGTTCT
>NW_009610945.1:0-10746 GCF_000690535.1 Cariama cristata
CTATGAAGAGTGGTGCAGACATCCTGAACTCAAAAGATGGCAGGGCTAATTTCTGAATTTTAAGCAATAAAGTTGGGTCATTGTGTCTCTCACTGCCCTAACTGCTATTGCTGAGAAAGGGCTGTCTTGCTTTCAGGACACAGCCCACGTGATGCTGCATTGCTCTTCATAGGCATGCCAGTTTGCTCGGAGATAGCTTGGGTATCCCTAAGTGCTACTTTGGGGTATATAGACATGTCCCTGGATATCTAGACTGTATTGAAAGCCTACTGAACTTAAACTCATAAAGTGCCTAAATCACTTTTTAAAATGTATTGTAATTTTAAGCTTCAAACATAAGCTCCTGTGTAAATACTTGAAAAAAAATCTGACCTTAGTGCCTAGTCAGTAAGTGGGGGATAAAATCCTAGTTTTAGAAATATCTGTAGTGAAGGACAATATCCTATACTTTTATCTACAGAATCTTTCCTTCCTGTGAAGCAATAAGGAAAAAAAAATAATGGAAGACTGCATTAAAATATTTTGGTACTTTCTACTTATTTGTCTTTAAGTTTGTGTATTCAGATACTTACAAATATTGAGCTTCTGAATTTAATGGAGAATATATTTTATCACTAAGAGTCTGGAAATTGCTTTAGTAAATAGCAGTTTCTGTACATTTTGTTCAGTTTAACTTGTCCAATCCTCTGTTCCGTATGAGACACCTGATTTTCCTTTGAAGCTGAAGGTGTCATGTTAGACTAGGATGCATAATCACTCCAAACTGGTCAGGATAATCTTGGAGATAGACAAGTCTAGTGTGAAGAATAAACAGATACATCAGTTCCATGTAAAAAACTGTTTCCCTGTTAGCCATTCAGTGAATCATACCTGGCAGAAAAGCCATGCACGAATCTGAAAATAAATCAGTTTCCTCAGACTCAAATTCAGATTCCAATTAGTTAAGGGGAACTGGAGAACATTTAAAGTAAGGAAGGTGACTCCTTATTTAGCAGCTCTGAATATTAACTACAGTGTACCTGGATATCTATTTATTTTTTTTTAAATGAAAAAAATGAAAGTCAAGAATATTTGCAATATAGCCTGTAAACTCCTTAATGCTTAAATATATATTAAAACTTAACAACTCTCTTGAAATGGATCTTATTCTTCATGGTGTCTAGGCAAATCCCCATTGAGATGAAACAGTGTAGATCTATAGTAGGATAGGTACATAGTGGTACAATTTCAAGTGTACTGTGCCAAAGTTGCTTTGGGCTAAATTGAAATGGAGATTGTTATTCTACTAGTAGTCCAGAAGAACTATCTGGTTGTGATTATTTTTTTAAACGACTAGTAGTGACAAAAACCAGATGAACTGCTTGTCAGTTGCCACTTTTTCTGAAGCCTTTAAGGACTATCATTATGCAGAACAGCAAATGACTTCTAATACCTTCTGTCATGTCTCTTTTTTCCTTTATGTATGGAATTTATCACCTCTAATGTATCACTACCTAATTTTATTTTACAGGGGAACATTTTATCAAGGCTATTTATGTTCTAAGTGTGGAGCTGGAGCACACAAAGAATGTTTAGGAAGATTAGACAATTGTGGCAGAGCTAATTCAGGTGGTAAGTCAATTTTATTGTTAGAATACCATTTTTAATTAGGACATAAAGCTTGCTAGATATAATTAAGGTTTAATTTACGTCTAATTTGTGTTTATTGTAACATACATACTTGTGAAACTACCATTTATAAGCACAATTAGAACTGCATTTAGAATTCAGAGAGATTTTATTGCTACTAAATTGAAATGTTCGAAAGCAGGAGAGAACTGTTACAGGTCAAACCCAATTTCTTCGTCAATGTCATGTACAACAAGGAATTCCTCTCATTTTAATCGTAGACTGTTCATATGTAACACCTACTGTGAGGCATATAATCTATCATCCTTGTGGTTCTCCCTTTATGTCTATATCAATTTTCATATTTTCCTTTCAGCTCCTAAAGCTGTTTGTTTGTGTTGCCACAGCTTCCTCTTTCATCTCTTTGGTTTCCATGATTTCTGTCCACTCACAGTATTCACAAAAGACTCACTGATGGCTCTCTACTTCCCACATCTAAGGACCATCTTCTTCCTCTTCTTTTAATCGATTGCTGTACTCCGTGAGTTTCTTCCCTGGCCATTGTCACTTTGCATTTCCCTTATTCTTCTGCTCTTTGGGACTTTAAGGACTCTCCTGACTTCAGCTACCATTTGATCTCCCTCAGAAAACTCCAGATTTCACTTCTTCCCTTTCTGCTCAGTATTGTATCTGTAATTCTCTCTCTGACATCTTCTGCATCTCTCGCTAATGCCAAATGTTAGCTCTCATCATTCGCCCCCCTTTCCTTCCCTTCCCTGTACCTATTCAATTGCTGGCAGTGAGTTTGTTACTCTCCAGCCAGCTAATCACATAACCGTAGTGCCATGTTTGACTCTTCCCTCTGTCCAGGTTCTTAACTATTCTTTCTTCTTTCTAGAGATGGTTTCGTGCTGATGGGAGGAATACTGGCAAACACAGACATCCCCACCCCTGAATTTCCCTCCCCATTAACACATTTGAATTCCTGTTGTTTGAATGTGTTTGAAAGAGAAAAACCGTTGGAACACATGATGATTTCTGGAAAGTGTAGTTGTAAATGTTGGGGAAGTTTCTAATTAATTGTGCTTCTCACTTCTCTAAAACCTGTATGTTCCTTTCCAGAATTATTTCATAATAGTTTGTGAAGTTTCTCGTGTCTTACATCTCACATAAGCTACTGCAGCCTCCTCCATTGGGTTATTTTCTTTTCGACATTACTATCTACAATGTTTCCAAAATGCTGTTGCAGAGAGAATCTCTCTCCCACTGCTTGAATTAAATCATGACTTCATCCTCTGCTCTGCACTAAGCTGCTGCTTCAAGATTTTGGCTCTAGCTTTTTGTTCCTTTCAAAATCGTGTAACCGTGTTTCTGTCTTTTGTCCCTGTTTGCATTACTTCCTGACTTCTACTTGGCTTTTGGCTTGTGGTGCTATTTGCCTGCTTCTCTTTCATGAAATCATCAGGATGGCAGATACTGACTTCTGCTGGAATGAGTGAACTTTATTTTGTCAGTTACTTTCTTGTATTGGAGATCTTCCATGCTGTCCTCCAAGTCTGGACTTTTAAAAGTCTGGACTTTTAAAAAATAATCTTTTGTAGATCTGAAAACCATGCAAGCAATCACATTGAAATCCTTTTTGGAACACAGATTTTTCACAGAACCTCCTATGGATATTCTAAAGAAAACAAATATTTAAATCACATTTAAAAATTCACTATTTTAAAGCAATTACATTTAAATTAATAGAGTGGAAAACAAACACGTACTGTCTTCAAGAGAGCTATCTTCTGTGGTATAAACCACCTGTACTTCTACTTTTTTCTGTTGCACCTTCTGTTTTAATCACTTTTGTAGTTTTTTTAATTGGATAGCTGGCACCCCATGAGTCCACAGGAGTTTGTGTTTCTATTCCTCTGTAAAGATCTGTGGACCCATACGGTGCAACATGTAACACTGAGAATGACCATAAATGCCTAGATAACAAAGGTCTGCTTTCTTGCAGTTTTTCTGCATACATACTTAAGGTAATGCTGCGCGCTTGCTAGAGGGAACAAAATAAAGGGGGGAAAAAAAAATCACATTTCTGCTTCTTTGGAATAAATTATCATTGTACAACTTCAAAGGAGCAGAATGTTGTTTTGGATTTTACTTTAAATCATTACCCTGATTTTTGTAAAATGATACTGTACCGAGTCTTTCTTTAGCGAAAATGGAAGCAACTGGATTGTTTTGTGTTATGTGTTTAGCTTAGATCCAGGTATTCTGCTCTCTGTCCTGTCTTCAAGCTTCTCTTTCTCTTTTCAGTCTATTTTTCTTCTGTATAAAGGCTCCCAGACTTCTGTAGGTCTAGTACAAGCTAGAAGAGCTGTGTATCTTCCAGCTGCTCATGAGGCAGAATGACAGGAGGTTGCTAGTTGAGTATGAATGATTTTTCCAGAGCTGTTTTCACTTCTCCAGAGCTATGCTGAGAAATGAGGTCTCCCATAAGTTATCTGCCATGCCAGCTAAGTTATGAAATGTTATTAAAGGAGTGCAGACACAAAGATATCATGTAAAATTCAACATTTTCACTGCATTTTGTAGAAAAAGTATACTCTACATGCACAAAATTCTAACATAGTTTTAATTTTGAAGCTTTTCCTTTTGAAATCTTTAAAAAAATTAATTTATGATAAATTTAATTTCTGCAGTGGTGTTATTTGCCTGTCCTGTGGGAAATTAGCAAAAGTGGCCTGAGAGTGCTATTATGTAAGAAATTGTGGAGCATAGCCAGAATGCTTCAATAGTGTCAAAATGCCTGGAACATTTATTGTATCGCTATGTACTTCTTTTGTTTCTAGGGGACTATTACAGCCTTCTTCACAGGGTATAATGAACATGAAACACAGTCATCCTTTTAGGATACTGGACATTATTATTCCCCAGTCATGTGGTATTAGTTATGGCCACCAGACATGTTTTATATATATATCGCATGATGTATGTATGGTCTATTTAATCTGGTGTTCTGTCATTCTGCCAATGGTTCATTCTAAATGCTTCACAGGAAAGTGCAAATCCTCTGTGTGGTAGACAGTGCCCAGGAATGATGCTGCTTTCTTAATCCTGTTAAATTTTTACCTTTTTGGTGTTCTAAGAGTTTTTACATCTTGTTAATGCTTTTGCATCGCTTCCCTGTTTTTGTTAACAGAAATATCTAACTGCATTTCAGAAGTTTTGGAACAGTGAGTTCTAGAAAGTTTTTGTTTGGCTTTTGGTTTTTGTTGGGTGTTTTTGTAGGTTGTGTATCTTATCCTGGTTATGTTTGACCTTTTTACCTTTTTAATTTAACATGAAAATTTTTGCGTTTTTGTGAGAAGAGTCGATGGAAGTCTTGACTGACTGCTTCTATATGATAAATTATTTTATAACTTCTCATGAACTCTTATTAGTGCACTCTCTGAACTGAACAGTCTTAAATTTTTTTAATTATCTCTTCATAAGTTGAACTTTTTCTGTGCCTCAATTTTCATTCCCATTCCATAGACCTCTTCTGTTTTTAGACATCTGTTAGAAAAGTGGTGATCAAAATTCAAAACACTGCAATGAGAATATACAATTAGGTTTCTTAAAGGCATTTGAATTTTTCTCAGCATTTTCTGGTTTTGTACCGTTTAAGATTTTGTTTTCTTTTTAGACCACTGAGCAGATGTTTTTGCTGTCCTTTCTGAAATGATGCTTAGAACCTCTCTGAGTGGATAAAATCTTTTTGTATTTCATTCCAAGTCACAGTTTGTGAAAATTCAAAGGACAGACATCCAAAGACAGTTGAAACCTTTAGAATGACAAATTTAATACGTGTCAGATTTAGACGATACACTTACGAGAGAAACATTGACAAAATCTGAAGATAAATTGCTTTGTTGTCATGCTATGCCTTTTATATAAACATATGCCAGCTCTTCAGATGTTTTGCTTCAAAGAAGGCCAGTTCAACAGATTGTAGAAGTTGCAGTGATAAAAGATGCAGAGTTAATCAGCTGAATTAATAAATAGAAGAAAATGTCTGCATTTAGCCCTTGCTTTTTTTGGTTATTGTTCCTGCCCTGGTTGCTGTAAATAGGCCCTGCTGGTTGAAGTCTTCTGTGCTCATTTCTATCATTATTGATTTAATTTAAAAAAATGCTGTCTTGTACATGCTCAAGTAGTCCTCTGCATTTTCATATATTTTACTTCATATATTTTACATATATTTTACCCTATCACTTAATTTTCCTGTGACTTGAAATCCTCCATGCTCCCTCTTTTTTGCTGATGTTCTGATGAACTCCTTCAGGTCTGATCGTGCAGCCTTAAACACAATACCTTATGAAATCCTTAAACACAAGGATTACAAAATGGATGCACGTATTTCTCTGACAGGGCCATTTATAAGGACATATGTGTTGTGCTTTTCTCCAGTGGCTGATGTGGAGGTCTCTTCATCCCTTTCTATCTCCCCTGGCTTCTCAGCTGCATTCCTCTGCCTTACTTCAAGGCACAGGACAATTTGAGTTATCTGGTGATGCTCTCCCACTAGTTGGGAATGGTTAAGAGTGGGACCTTTGGTAAGCGAGCATGAGTAAGATATGCTTTTAATAGACAAAGGGGGAAGCTGTCTCCCTCATTATTCCCACTTTCATTGTACAGGTTATTCTGTGGCCCTTGCAATTTCTGTAGAGGTCCTTAGGATTGATAAAACAGTATCCCTGTGCCCAGAACATACTGCAGAACTCCAGTCTGTTTCCTAGTCTAAACCAGCAGAATTAACAATACATTTCTATTGCCGGACTAGAATTTTTCTAAGTTTGTCCAATCAAGAGAGACTTCAGGGCCTTGGGACGACTGGTTAAGGGATCAGGAGGGCTAAGGAGAGAATCTCCATCCTTTAGTGGATGTGGGGGCAAATATAGTGACAAAGGATGAGGAAAAGGCTGAGGTACGTAATGCCTTCTTTGCCTCAACCTTTAGTAGCAAGACCAGTTGTTCTCCAGGTATGCAGGCCCCTGAGCTGGAAGACAGGGAGCAGAATGAAGCCCCCATAATCCAAGGGGAAGTGGTCAGTGACCTGCTACACCACTTGGACACACACAAGTCTATGTGGCCAGATGGAGTCCACCCAAGGGTACTGAGGGAGCTGGTGGAAGTGCTCACTGAGCCACTTTCAATCATTTATCAGCAGTCCTGGGTACCTGGGGAGATCCCCAGTTGACTGGAGGTGAGCAAATCTGACACCCATCTACAGGAAGGGCCAGAAGGAGAATCTGAGGAACTACAGGCCTGTCAGCCTGGCCTCGGTGCCAGGGAAGGTTATGGAGCAGATCATCTTGAGTGCCATCACGTGGCACGTACAGGCCCAGTCAGCATGGGTTTACGAAAGGCAGGTCCTGCTTGACTGACCTGATCTCTTTCTATGACAAGATGACCCACTTAGGGGATGAGGGAAAGGCTGTGGATGTTGTCTACCTAGGCTTTAGTAAAGCCTTTGACACTGTTTCCCACAGTATTCTCCTGGAGAAACTGGCTGCTCATGGCTTGGGTGTAGTCTTCACCAGGTGAAAAGCTGGCTGGGTGGCTAGGCCCAAAGAGTGGTGGTGAATGGAGTTAAATCCAGTTGGCGGCAGGTCACAAGTGGTGTTTTCCAGGGCTTGGTATTGGGGCCAGTTCTGTTTAATATCTTTATCAATGATCTGGACAAGGGGATTGAGTGCACCCTCAGTCAGTTTGCAGACAACACCAAGTTGGGTGGGAGTGTTGATCTGCTGGAGGGTAGGAAGGCTCTACAGAGATCTGGACAAGCTGGATTGATGGGCTGAGGCCAATTGTGTGAGGTTCAACAAGGCTCAGTGCCAGGTCCTGCACTTGGGCCACAACAACTCCATGCAACGTCACAGACTTGGGGAAGAGTGGCTGGAAAGCCATTGAATTACATATTCTCAGGCTAATGTTTGCTGGTTCCACAAACTATTGAATATTTCAATTAGATGACCCTCCAATAATGGTTCTAGAATCTGTAAATGTTTTGAATATTTTAAATGCAATGCCAAACCCACAAAATATTTTTCTTTATATTGCTGTTCCCAGGGAACATTAGAAGCATCTCTCATCAGGGTATAAACGCATTAGAAAAAGATTAACTGGGCATTTTTATAGTAAATTTTAGTTAACTTATGCGTGATTCCTTTCTCCTTCAGATAATTCCACTTTTTAAAGTACTATATTTCCTTAGGTGGAAAAGAAGTTTCTTCAACTGTGTGATTAACTTGAAAGAAAATGTTACCATATGAATGGGTTAAGTTTAGAGTTGCTTTCATATGGTAATTTGTATGCCTAATAATATAGTCCATGCTGTTTATGTAATAATTGCTTGCTACAGCACCTTAGAGATTATTCATAAAAAGCATGTGTTTTTGACATCTAAAAAGAAACCAGCAGCTTTCACTGTTTACCTTTTTGCTGGCTTGATCAATAATTGCAAAATTCCTGGCTCTCCTCCAAACCTACCATGTCAACAGAATTGACAAGTAAATGCTCAAATCCCAGAACGTTCATTGGAGTTATGCCACTTTTTGTTTAACTGCAACAAAGGTTGAGCTGTATTGTTTAACTGAGCATCCTTGCTCAACCTGAACAAAAGTCACTTAGGGGGCTTGATATTTTGTGCAGAGCCCTACACTATGGTACTTCTAGGTCACAGTTTGCTTTTCTTCTGATTATGCAGTGACTGGCTAAATGACCGGAAAGGAGCAGGCAGTCCCGCAGCTCCTTCAAAGTGGCTTGCTTTATAGTTTCTGCATTTTAATTATTTTGAATTTTCTTTTAAATTGGGAAGGTGAGTAGTTTCCTACGTATCATTTTTATTTACTCTCCATTTAGTTAGCATGTAAATCCAGCTGCTCTGTTGCATCCCTGAAGAGCAGCTTGTTCCCATTTTCCGATCTGTGCTCCCTCACTTATTGAGGCTAGCTGCTGCTCCTGTTGCTTTTGTAGTAAAGTATAATTATAAAAATGTGACCCAATGGTATCGTGACCTCAGCGAATAAATAAAAAAACTAAAAATTGTGCTCAACTATGGCTGTAAAAGTAGCTTCCTGTCAGAACTGAGTACTTGCTCGATAATTTCAGTGGCACATTGGTGATAAGCAGGAACTTGAATTAAAATTGTCATGTGTAAAATATCTGCTGGTGGATATCCTCAGACATTAGTTTTTTTCTAAAACTAAAAATAAATAGAAATGAGGTTTCTTTGCTCTTGTATAACATTTGGAAAAAAGATCTCTCACGAGGAAGCAATTCACATAATTCCATGCAGAATATTCTGAAATATAGGGATATTTAAACTGTAATGAAATAACAAGACAAGCATAAGTCTTATTTTTTTGAATAGACCTTCATGTGGAAATACAGATACTGGATCTTTTTCCTGTTCCTGAAGCATTAATAATGAAGTCAGAAATGGCATTTTGGTCCATCAGTGTTGACAAAGTTTTGGTCTGTCTCTTTAATCCAATCCCCCGATCTCCCTTTTCATGAAACTTATTTTATGTGAATTATCAGGAGTATTACCTTCCTATGTAGTGATTTTTTGAATCCAATTATTGAAAGTTAATCAATGAGTTTCTTTATTATTTATTATGAAAATGTTGGGGCGCTGCAATCATGAAATGGAAGTCATTAATCTAGTTGGGTTTGGGCTATTTCCTAGGAGTAAAAATAATATTCAACAGCAACCATTAAAAATCAGATTCATTCATTTCCTTTGGAGGATAGAATGACATTTCCATTTCATTTTTTTGATAACAGATCTGCAGAACTAAATATAGACCATTTAAAAAACCCAAACAAAAAACCAAAGCCCTAAGTCTGGATTTGAAATTTTGGCCCCCCTGCAATTACTTATCTAAATGGCTTCCCTTCATTTGCAGTCGTTTATAATGCTGAGATGAAACATTCAAAAAAGGTGATTTTATTCAGGTTTTGGCAAAGATTCTAAAAGGCATATCAAATTGCGAAAGTAAATCCCAATGTTATATTGAATTTCAGCAGCGCTTAGGCAACTAATTCCCTCAGTCTCCTTAGGAAACCTCAGTTGTCTACCTGCATTTCCTCCTTTGGGGCAGGCTTATTTTTCCTCTCTTTGCTCACTATACAGATGCAAATTAATACTTCTGGAAAGGTTATAATCATAAAAGTGTTTTCTGCGGATGACAAGATGATGTGTCTTTGATGCACTGTATGAGACAGGAGACGAAAGGGTACGTGAGAAGAGAGCTCTGCCAGTGGTAAACAGGCTATGCCTCCTCGCCCGGCCCACAGTCCTCAGCTGGCGTGCCTGGTCTCGGCATGCCTTATCTTTGCATAAAATGCTGGAAAGCCAAAGATTTTCTTTCCCACACTTTACTGTTTAGTATAATTTTTTTTTTAAGCAGAACAAAATCTACTTGCAGTTGAAGGTTTTTAGCTGTTTTACTGTGAATATGGCTTACTGTTTACAAGATACTACAGTCAAAGTTTCAAATGTGATGAAGTACAGCCCAGGCACGTGCAGCGTGTGCCGTGCTAGAGAGCACACAGAGGTAAATACAGCTGCGTGCGCTCGGGTAAGGCACCGAACCAAAATCTAGAGTACGCCCAAATACCTGTTATGGGATTAGAGATTCAAAGAAAAATGAAAAAAAATACCCCTTTTTGTGACTTTTGTGCTGTGTGGTGGTGTGTGTGTGCAAAAGTGTTACTGGCTTGGTGCAGTCCTGCCGATCACCTGCAGGACTTCCCCCCCCATTTTTAAATAGTACAAGAACATTCTTGGCAAAACAGGCAAATAAAACACCAGTGGCTTCGGAGTCTGTAGTGTACTAATGCAATGCTGAACTGAAAGACATGAAATATACAAATTTTTGAAGCTAAAGGTATACATCTTCTCTTGATGTATGTTGGCACGCTGTGAAAAGACAGAGACAAGAAAAGGGGCAAACCCAACTTGCAATGAAGCATTGTAGCTTTTGAATTCCCAACGAGTCAATATTTATACAGTATTTTTGAAACGCTCTGAAAGTTTCTCAAGTTCAGCGGGCCAGCTTGCCATGCCCCGCGGGGCCGTGCGGTGTAACGTGGAGC
>NW_009610946.1:0-9521 GCF_000690535.1 Cariama cristata
TGAATAGAAATAATAATGTTTGTTTTGTAGGTGGTATTTATAAAGTGTTTGAGCTGCAGTTAAACAGCAGCTCTAATCCAAAGAGTTCATTAGTTCAGTACTTATCTCCTTTTTCTCCACTTACTCACATAGACGCAGCACCACAGAAAAGACTGCTGTAATTTTACAAGTAGATTATTTTATTGAGACACCTAAACATAATAAACTTCTGTCTGAATGTATGTGGAAATATATGCAACTTAAGCTTTCTGTTAATATTAATAGAGCTTTTATGCATATTTTGCCATTTACAACAATGTAATCACTAAGCTTAAGGGTCCATATCTTTGAAATTGTAGACAATTGTCAACAATTTTTTATTCTATGGAAAAATGGTCACTTCATGAACAACTACAATAACTTTTGCCAAATATGTACTGAAAGTTGCTTGCATTTTTAAGTTGAAAGAGTGACTCCATGCTGATGCAATGGTCAAACTGGACCATCTTATACTGGTTAGAAATCACTCTCTTATATCTGAATATTTATGATATATCATTATTGTGAATGCACACTCTAAACCTGCTGAAGAAATACTAGCAGATGTAAAGTTATATTTTTTCATTCATTTTTTTTGGTGTAGTTCTTTGAATAAGATATCTTCCTTCCCTGGGGAGCAGGGAATATCTTTAAAAGCTGTAAATACTTGACAAACAAGTGGGAAAGCTGCTGTCATGTTGAAGCCAATCTGGGAGAAGAGTTCTCTGATTAAGATGCAGATCTGATGTTCAGTGAAATCTGTTCTTTGTCACATTTTCTGCTTGTAAGGTTCACACCTTGCTGTCATTGAAAGTTTAATAATGTTTGAGCCACGGTGTCATATTTATGTCTTGGTTAGAAGTGTCCTGAGAAGTAAATTTATAAAATCACATTAGAACAATGCAAAGAATGAGTTTTCTAGGATCAGTTATTAGAAGAAGAATATGTTCTGTATATGAATATACAGTTATGTAATGTTTGAAGCCTTCTTCGGTGCCCAGGTGTCTTGCATTTTCTCCCTTTTTTAACTCAGGACACCTGCTGTGAACAAGGTTTTTTTCTTTTTACAACAACAAGAAATGTAGACAAAGAATACTTACCCGAAATACTTTCAAGAGATAGGGTAATAGAATTCACCATGGAAATTGCCTACCATGTGGATAACTAATTCCATTAGTTACTTACAATCGGTCTGATTTGTTTGTTGTTCCTGACATCCGTAATGAGCACGTACACTGACAGGTCTGAGAATTTCCACAGAGAAATCCATCATACAACCTGTTTGGTCCAAGGGCTGTGCTGCCAGAAGTGCCAGTCATGTTAGCGATGAAGAAAACAGACTGACATTATGCAAGGCTTCGCCTTTTACTGCTCTGTTGCCTCACCCCACAGTAGACGTGTGGATACGTATTGCCATCCAAAGGCTTCCCGTGAGGCTGTGCCACCTGACAGATATCATAGTGAGGAAGACTGGGTGTTTTAGCCAGTTGTAAAACACAGCCTGCAGAAGTTCATCCTGAAAAGTCAACGCTGGGGGAAGGAGACCTCCCTTTCCTTCTCAGAGTGCTTGTGTGACTCTATACACAAGAGCACTTAATCAGAAACCTGCCGACTGCCACTTGGTGCTGGTTTGTGCCGACAGACGGGAATGGGACATAGCATCTGTGGTGAGAGCAGCTGGAGGCTCAGCTCCTCCCTCCTCTGGGGTCCCAGGAGGGAGCTTACCTCTCTTTGCCCTCGAGTCCCAATGTACTTGTGCTTTCTGTGTTTCAAATAAACTATTGTAAGTCATTATGCAATCCAGAGATCATCTGAGCAGCAGCAGTGCTTCAGCCTCCCACCAGAGGAAAAGCTCTTGAATCTCCTATGAATCTCAACCAGATGACTGGCTCCTGACATTTTTCCTGTGCTTACTCTGCCTCGGTAGGTGACAGAGTAGCCAAAGAGATTATCCAAGATGGTTTAAATGCACGCATGTCTTCAAGTCATACGAAAGAGAGGAGACAGATGTTCTGAGCTGAACTAAGTACAGCACAAACTTCCCACACACATCTCTTGATGCTGCAAATAATTCTCTCCCATCCACAACCCACAGCATCCCCATGTGAGTATGGTGCTTATTGGTTGAATGTAAGTGCACAGCTTCACCTACTGTGTAAAGCAACAAAACCAACCTATCAAGAACAAAAGATGAAATAATTGTAAGTAATATGAAGGGCAGTTGGGACCCAGCCTAGATGATGCCCTCTAGAATGCCAAGTCCTGTTTCAGTCAACCTCAGCCAAAGCTGTGGCTCAGATGTTCAGTGAATTCCAGCTGGTTCTCCTCTGTTCCCTGGGAGTTAATGCTACACTTCCACTGGCATTTCATGAAATAGTTCTCAAAAGAGAAGCACTTAAGAACAGCAGTCCTCCCAACACAACTAGATAGAGTACAAGCATAGTGAGAGAGAAACAATGAGATTTTTCAAAACAGCAAATTTGAATGACTTTCATTGGAATCTATGTTCACATGTCTCATGGGTCCTTTTGAAAATTATTTCCACGTAAGCTGAAATTAATCTTTCCTAACTATCCATCTTGAGGGGCAATACATCTCATGTAAGATAGATAACCTTTCTATGATGCAATGAATTGTCCCCTTGAGAAACATTAACTTAAAGCAGATGCTAATCTAAAATTTAGTGAAATTAATCTTGAAACGATCTGTCCATGGCCACGCTTTATCTGAGCAGGGAATAGAAGTCTGACTTTTTTGGATTTTCATCTGTGCATCCTAGGCATTAGATTCCCTGCCTCAAAAATAAGCATGTGCTCCTCTGACATTTACTCCACCACAAAAGGACACAACGAAATTTTTTAAATTATAAAGTTGTGGGATGTTTCCTCTCTTCAACCTTAAGTTCATTATCTGTTTGTGCTGCTTGATTTCATAGTATCAACTTTCTAGATTTCATTTGGATGAACTTCATCCCATTAGAGAATGAACACAATCTAAATCTGGAAACAAAACCCTGAAATAAATTTTGTTTGGTGGGTATCACAATTAGAGTGGGCTGATTTCTTAATTAAAAATAATTTTTCATTTACATGTGAGTGGTGACATCTTTCCTTGGACTACTGATGTTTCTTAGCACCACATGAAACTACATAATGGGCTAGCTCCTTTTATATTTGAAACCCCAGGGGCTCTACATCTTGACAGTATTATGTTACCATTGGCCTTTCACAGAATGAAATCCTTCGGTAATCTTTTTTTATGTTGTATAAATCTCAGAATACATACACACATGTATTTGTGTGTGTGGATGTAATACTGGCCTTCTTAGCACATTACTAATGTTCCTGGCAGTGACAGTACTTTGCAAGCTTCATCTCAAAGTACACTACCAATGAGCATCTTCTCTGAAAGAGCTCATTCCTTGCAGACTTCTTGCAGTCTGTTTTGGAGCACTCGTTGGACTTTCGACAATGAGCAGCTTCCACTGCAAACATGGACAAATGCTCAAAAGTAAGCACATACATATGCCTGAATTTCAGGCCTGGGAATCGGATTAATAACATGTGTTTTTAAGTAATTTCACCACAACTCTTGATTTAGGCTTTCTGATGGGCGCAGGGACTACATTGCCAGGTGCACAAATAGGCAAGTTTCCCTTGAGATTTAAATAAGCAAGTCAGGACTGACACTACTTATGAGCAGGACAAAGAGAACAGTTTGAACTGGACCTGCAGCAGCTGAGGCAGACCAGGATCTGAGTATGTGCATGAAGGTCTGGAGATGGAGAGAAACTGTGGGAAGCTCATTATTCGGACCCTTCAGTTTTGTGAATCTGAAAGTTAATTATAAAATTTAGTTCTTGACTAACAAGGAAGAGTGAATGTTTTAACATATGGTGCCAGATGTTACTACAGAAAAAAAAGGGAACTGAACTGAAGCTTTCTGCTATTTCTCCAAATATGTTATTCTTTTCTTCTGAACATTTAATTAATTTAGACAATAATTTATTTTTTATTTTTCAAAGAAACAATCATATGAATAGACTCCCTGTCCAAGATAAAGCTGTCAGTCTTCTCTGGAAGAAGAGGAAAATGTTCTGATCTGGATTTATGAACCACATGGCTCCACAGCTGGAAATTACGACATGTAGAACAGAAGTGACTTCTTATCACTTAGTTTCTTGGCCTAAGTCCAAAGGAGATATTTGCTCAAAGCTAAAACTCCTTTATCATTCAATTTTCTAACAAATTTGGCAACAGCAACTTCTGACTTGCACAGGTGCAAACCAAGAAAATTTTCCCAAAATGTAGCTAGAGTTTTTTTACATCTCCTAATGAATACTAAACAATGTGCATGGTAAAGGCCTAGATGTTATTCTGCAATGAGTTTTGTTCTGTTATTCTACAGTTCTTATAGCATTCCCTCTGACTATCTTAGTCCTTCCTAAGTAAAGTGTGTTTGTATGTTAAGATTCTTAACAAGCTTAGAGATACCATCACTCCTTCCATTAACAGAGCAGGGTACATTGCAGACACACCTTTATACTAGAATTGATGAAAAATCCAGAAAAATGCTCACAACATGAGGGGCTTGCTGGATTACAGAAATAAATGTAATTCTCTGCCTCAGTTCTTTAAGTCACATGCTGGAGAAGCACCGGCAGAGCATATGGCTCATGACCTAGTTAGCCTCACTTGGTTTTCTTTTCCTACTTAGAAAAACAGTTGTTTCAGCTGCTTTTCTATCCCTCTAGTGAGCTGAAGGGGGACACTAGGTTTTAACTGGTTGTGCTACTCAGGATTCACCGCCTGCTTGTTGCTCTGGCCATTGGCAGATACTGCAAGTTTACATTTGGTCCAGCGGCCCCTGAGCAGTTACCCCCCTAAAGGGAGGCGGTGGGGGGAGAGAGAAATGATGTAGATGAAAGTTGGAGCCAGACTGGGGAACAAAGGACTAGCAGCAACATTAAGCCTGTTTCCAGGGAGTTTCTTAGAAGATAGTAAGGGCATGATAGTATCCTTTGGCTCCTAGCTAATCAAGCTAAGTCAACTTTGAATGTCTTTTTGTTCCAGGGAAATTTTCTCTGGTCCAAAGCAAATTCCTCTGTTTTGGTGGAAGATTGACATCAGATGGAGGTTGAGATTCTTGTTATGACAAAGTTTCTTGTGGTGGTGATGACTGTATCTGTTGCCCAGCTAAACAAGTTGTCAAGCTCTTCTTAAGACAAAAAGAAGAGTCTAAAGGAACTAAATGTGTTATTCCGTCAACAGCATCCCATTATTCCACATTTGGATGTTCCTCCTCTGGAAATTCCTCAAGTTTCAAGCCTGTTGCTATAATGACTATGTAACCTTGCCAGTGAAACTGAAAACTTCAAAGCAGTATTTGTTTAAGTCCACTCTAATTTATGTAATTCCTCCATCTTCCTTCTGTATTTCCTTCAAAAGATACTATATATAACATGTTCAGAGGTTAAAACGGTATCCTCCTGCCTTCTGCTTATTTTGGGCAAATTAAATTCTTAACGTCAGGAAAGATCAAACCAGTAGGTGACATTTATCAGCCAAGAGCTGCTGGGAATCCAGAAAAAAGTGCTGCTTGGCTTGCACATGTGTACTTGCACTGTTTTATTTCCAGGGTGCTCATGAACAGAAACCAGTCTTCAATATTGTTATTTCACACAGTAGCATTTGCACAAGTGAATTTGACGATGCCATCTTGCAGCTTTTTCCTGTATTGTTTGGATAATTGCATTGTCAAGAATTACTTATCATACATTTAACACTTAATACCCATTTATTATGAGTTCATGTAACTGCTATTTAAAGAATAATACATGCTAACTCCTTTCTACACCATTTGATGCCACTTTGATTCTGTAATTGCTGGTTTCCTAGGATATTATGCCACAAAATCTGAAGAAATAATTGGTTGTTTCATTCCAGACAATACGTTTTGGAGTTGCATAGATTTTAACTGGCAGATTTGTAACAGTGCAACAGAGGCATAAAGGGAATGAATGCTAACCACGGAATAAGATTGCGCAAGGTAACATGTGTAGCTACTGGTATTATGCAGCTACAGTTAATATTGTTCAAATGAAAGGGATTCTTTATGCAAATGTTGTAAGTTTTATGCCTTTGGGGGATGCTATCTGCAAGAGTATGTCAGTATTGCATGTCAGCACAGGGTGGAACAAGTACCAAATGTGGTGTGAAAAATAGGTGACTAAAAACCACAGCTCTTCTAATGCTCAGCTATAATTATTTTTTGTTTGCAGAGTATTTGCTGAAATCTGCAGAAATAACTGCTGGTTTTGTCGGGGATTGTTTTTGTAAGTACAAAAAAGCAAAATGAAGGAGTATCTTGCAAGTATATTTAAATAGCACTATTTCAGCTGAACTTTTGTCTCTTGTTAACTCTGTTATCAGGTGGTGGTGAAATACTAATATGTGTTCTTTTTCAACATCTTTATAGTCTACATTTGTTTTACATCCTGTTATTTGGTCAGAAAATGTTGCTACTTTTATTGTTTTAATTAGTTTATAAGCTGATAATGAAGATTATTGTCACTTTCCATGGTAACATCACATGATTGTTACATACAGTTTTGCCAGATTTTAAGAACGTGGCTGAAATTTATCAGTTTCTAGATTTGTAAAGCAAGTTAGAGACTAGATAAAAGATCATAACTCTGGTCATTTTTTCTTTGAAAAATGTCAGCATGCCTCCCATAGCAGGGACTGTTACCCTTTGAGAAAGTTTACATGCTTGGGTCCTTTAGGAAAACATCAAAACTAGTTTTTGTGGGTTCCCAGGTTGCTGCCTGATTTACTCAGTGTTGTAGAAGAGCTCTCTGGTGGGGATCTGGGATGGAGCCAACCTGTAGTGAGTCCTGCTCAAGGGCCTTAGCTACTGCATTTTTATTTAAATATAGTAAGAAGAAATAGTCCTTTATCCAACACCTGGACGCCAGAGTATCACACAGTTTTCTACTGTTACAGCTGTGGCTTATACAGGAACTTGCCTCAGTGTACAGCATGTCTTTTGGGAAACCTAATATTTTTCCATTCAAAATCATTCTTCAGATGTCTTTGAGGATGGTTTAGAAGAAAGGCTAGGTTCAGTTTGCTTCTTACAAAGCTTCCCATCAGCTCAGCCTCTCTGCATTATGTTGGTTGGGCACTTATGGTGCAACCTCCCTAAGGACAACATCCAAAATGCAAACAGTTTTGTCTGAGCTATTCACCTGCAGGTCTTTTCTGGGGCAGCAGAGTCAGTGCAGTCTGGACTGCAATTTCTCCTATCTTAAAGTAGGTAACGAAAATAGACTGCTGAGAACTAATCTAAAATTGGCTACCTTCTTCTCACTGTAACTATACAGAGAGCCTCAGCTCACTGATTCAGGTAGGAAAGTCCATTTTGTGCATATCTAAAGGTGGTTGTGATGTGTGCCCCACACAAGTGGTGATCACCAGAGTTTGTAGACTCAGGATATCACTAAGACTTAAAACAGAAATGGGTCAAGCTCTTAATAATGGCTGACATGAAAGGGAGGAAAGCGAGTGCTAGATCTGTAGCTCAGACTTTTTTTTTCCCCATGGTAAAAGTGCAAAGTGTTCATAATTTTAATGAGGAACTGTATTCCCAAAATATGTAAATATGGGATAAGTTCCAGATGCGTATAACTACTGGTCCTTTTCTAATTGGTGTGTCCAGAGGTCTGCAGCAGGAGGTGGTATATACATCGCTGCATGTATTAACTTCTTAATGACTTCTCTGGGTGGCCTGACCAGAGACTGACTCATCATCAAATCCTTTTTCTGATGACACCTAGACAAATCAAAACAAGTCATGTAGATTATAATTCAAGTTTGAGAACAGACTATTGAGCTTTATGGTCATCTAATTAAACACAGCAGGGCTACCATCATCTTAATTAAAAGGAACTTTCTCATTGTATCCAACAAAAATTAAATGACAGAAGCAAATAAAGAAGAGGTTCTGTAACATGAATTGTAGTGCTCTCATGACCTGCCAGAAAAGTTTGTTGCTTTGGCAGCCTACAATATGTGCATCTCAGCAAGGATCTGTGAGAGACCGAGCCTACAAAAATGAAATCAGATCAAATCTTCACTGGCAAACCCCAGGCCAGCGTTTTGCTTCATTTCTGTGCCTGTGCTCTGGTTTCAGAGCAAGGAGAAGGAAAACATGGCTACACCCCCCACCTGAAGGGATGTGTTTAGATGCAGCACTAAGGCACACAGCTGTGCGTATTGCAGCCCAAACTGTGGCAGGTACAGCAATTACCAAGGGCTGTTCACAATTAATATCAAGCCCTATCTCAGCTGTTGGGTGCTAGAAAGGATGCAAGTGTGGCTATCCATGCCAATAAGGTGCTGAGGAGATGGGCCAGCTGTAGCCAGGGCAGCATACTAAGGGGCTTTAAAAGGCAGCCGTGTCAGCCTCCCATTGATTTGTAGCTTCTTAGCTTCTAGTGTGCTAACCTCAGGTGCTCTGGAGGGGGCTTTGCACTGGAAATAAAACCTGTTATCTGCAGACAAAAACTTGCAGCAAAAAAGGTAAATGTTCTATGTGGGGCATGTAATGTGGGACTGGACTTTTTGGAAGTGGTAAAGTAGATTTAGGACCAGCGGTAGACTGGTTCCTGCAAAGGGAAATACATTCATTTGAAATCGACTTGCTGGGTGGTAAACACAAGGGTCCTGGCATGAAAAGCAACTATTAGCATTAGAAATGCTAACTGCCTCCCAGAATTTGGATCAGATACTTCAGACCCATTTTGAAGTGACTGAGTTGTGGGTTATTTTGATATTATTAGTAAGCTAATACCAATGCAAACCAAGTTGAGAGCTGTGTCTGTGCTTCAAGTGTGTAAAATGCACCTGCATAGTATGCATGTGATCTGAATTTTAAAAGCACACGCTTGACCCAGCATCAGAGGATAATGCTCTGGAAGGCAGCCTGCTATATATAACCCAGCCAAAATATAGCTGAATTCACCCTCTTATAGCCTGCATTCAGCAATTTGCCTCTATAAATTGCTGATGGTAAAGTTGTTTTTATTGGTTGTTTGAGGCTTTAGATTGCGAGTGTGAATTGGATCGTTAGTAGACATTCTTTCTATAAGCAGTATTTTCCATTTTTCTAAAAGATGTGGCAGATTGCTAATGGTTTTAAAGTTCATTTGTGCTTACCTTCTTGATGTACATGCACAAAGAAGGTGCTTCTAGAAAACAGATAAGAATTAAAGGAGTTAGATATATGCAGTCTACAATGAAGCTGGGTCATTGGTTACTGCAAAAATCTCAGTTAAGGCTGCAGAATTCCCCAGGTTTAGTCTAATAAAATGTCTGAAATGTTTCTCTTTCAACAACTGCTGCCTTAAATGCAAGAAGGGTCTCTGTGGATTAAAAAATAAGTTCCTGGCTAATTCTTTAATCCAAGTGCATTAATTATAAATGTGAGACAGAATGAGAGAA
>NW_009610946.1:9532-25002 GCF_000690535.1 Cariama cristata
CTGAACCAAAAGGGAAAGTGCTAGATGAAAGTGTTAGTCTGCAGAGGCAGTATTTATTTTTGTTTAATACAGTGATAATGACCAATTTGCACTAGTTTCTTGGTTGTTTGAGGGGGGTGTCTAAATTCTGTCCTTTCAGAGTCTGATTTTTTCAACAGCTTTTCCTCCTGTTTGAGTGAAATTAGAACCAAATCAGAAACATCTGGAGTTTTATTTATGTACATTTAGTTTTATTTCTGTCACATTTGGGGTCTCAGAGCAGGCAGCCACGGCTGTCTGACTTTTTGTACAAATGCATGTGGATCTCCAGGTGCTTGTGCACAGCTGCTCAGTAGTGCCAGGCTGTGCTGTACCCAATCATTTCTGCAACTGCAAACTCAGGCAGGCAGCAATCTGCATCTAATCTTGGAAAAAACAGCTCTTGATCCCAGCTTTTTCATGACTTGTTGAAGCTGGGCCATGCTGCTCTTCCAAACTCCCTGAGACCCATATCAGAAACAAGAATTGAGAAAAATCATGTTCCTGCAAGTGCCACTGACGTGAATTTTGAGGTCCAAGCATTTCCAAAAAACTCCATCTGTATTTGGGGAAACATTCCAGAACCATGCCCATAATCTCCTATCTGACATATAATAGGGGTAACTATCCATAGCAGTTCTGCTTTTGTGTGAGTTGTGAATGAATGTGGGTGTACACCAGGTTGCCACCCACCAACATTATGGAAGAAGGCTCCAGCACTGAACAGTCCCTTTGCTTCTGCTCCCCAAGCGCATAGCTGCTGCCAGCAGGTGCCATGGCTGCAAAATGACTTAACAGGTACGGAGCACGTTAAAGCCCATATTTAAAAGGATCTTGCCATGGGAAATCAGTGCTTTCATAGTATGTAATGTCACTCTGCTTCTCTTGAGTACCTATTATTGATGACATGTAATCATTAACTGTATAAGTAATAGTTTTCTTAATAACAGGGGAAAGGAAGGTATTCAAAACATGTTGAGTTTGGCCAGGTGACATTCCCACCTGACTTTTTTTCACTTTTGAAGACAGCAGTAATATTGAATAGTCTATTGGGGCATTTTTCCCATCAGCAGAATGATGTTGATGAATGTGTCAGATACAGAGGACTCCACTGGCGTCTCCATTTGTGATGTCATAAATATTTTCGGGATACTTACTGCATTTCTATTGGCATCGTGAATTTTGATGTTCTATTTTCTTGAATTTTTTCCTGGAAGATAAAGACCAAAAGAGGTTGGAGAGAATTGGAAGCTTTTGCAAATGTATTTTGTGTTGAAAGGTCTTCATAGGGCATCAGCTGTCTTTAAAATGAGGTGTATGGCAAATGCCCTGTCTTGGTCTCAGCAGATGTCCTCTCTTCCGTGCTAAAACAACTTAATCCACAGTTTTCCTCTGTTTTTCTACAGAGGTCGTTATTATTAAACCATTAGTTTGCAACTGAAAGTTTCTGTCTACCTCGTATGAATTTTCACTCTGTGACCACCCACCGGGTAGCTGTTGCAGCATTGTTGCTGAAAATCGCTGTGAACAAAAGTTCATGAATGCAGTTAGTCATGAAGACTGGTGATTTTTACTTCAATAGGAAAAAAGAACTTTTATTTGGACGGGGGAAAAAAAAATCTGAAAGGAATCATCTGATGATCGAAGAACACATACAGAGGCAGTGGGAACTGGGTCTATAAAAACTGAATATCTAAGCACTAAAAATCAGTGGATTATCAAGAATCTCATTTTCAGAGCTAATGGAAACTACAAAATATGTTCTGCAGGTGTGCAGTCACTGGTGTGGATTTGAAAGGAAAAGTGGAAAGGACAAAAAAAGGACTCCTTTTCTTCTTTGCTACCTGGCAGCAAAGTGTATTTCTGCTATTTAACAAATCTTGTATTAGACCTGTTTAATCGAGGCTGGAGCTGCCACTGGAGTTCAATACCTGCAAGCACATTGCTGTAAGCCTGAAATGCTGTGTTGATTTCCAGCAGTTTGTACCAGCTTTGAGTTGATTTTTTTTTTCTTAACATTAAAGATACAATTTTTTTCTTCCATGAAACAAGTTTGTAAAGCCTGGGGGAGGTGGAAGAGCACCAGGGTGCTCTTTGGCTTCCCCTCTGGAGAGTATGGCTGCAATCCTGGTGTTGCCATAGCTGCCAGAGGCAGCACCGCTGCGGCAGGGTCCATGTGGCAGCCCTGTTCCCTCATGTCCCAGCCAGGGCGTACAGCCACCGCGGTGGTAGCAGTAGTATTTTTTTACATGGTGGAAGCATTCCAAAGTAAGGAGTGCAAAGAAGATGGGGAAAGTATTTCACTCAGTGATGCAACTAGGATCCTTATTTTTTTTGTCTGTCTTCCAACTTTCTTCCTATTCCCTCCAAGGAGGTAAGCCCGGGGCAGTGCGTGCAAGAAAAATGCCATGTTTGAGCCCAGAACACCGTTTGCTTGAGTTTGTCCTCATGGCAAAGCCTCCAGCTGATTTATGAGGAGGGGGCTGATACCACCAGTTGCCTCATGAATGCCAAGTGTAATTTGTTGGGCTTGTATCTGAGCAGATTGCATTGTCTTTTCCAGCTCGGGAAAAGTTCTTCCCTCCCTCATTACCCACTTCTCAGAGAGAGCTAGGAGATGGAAATACATTTTAACAGATGCTTGAGGTTTGACACCTGGCAAATGTGCGCATGGCTTTCTACCCTCTCACCGTACATGTGTATTGCATCTGCATCGTAACAAGTAATTAGATAACGGATTGAGCTGATATTCATACCTTAATTGCAGGTTGTTTCCTTTTTTTTTCCTCCCTTTAAAAAAAATAAAATAAAAACTTTTTCGTGTCATCCTTCTTGTCCTCTGGCAAAAAAGACAATTAGTAAACCCTAACCTCTTAATGTTGTGGGTCAGTGCTCTTAATTATGAGAAAGAAGAAAAGGCCCCAACACTTCCAGGGTAGAGCCTGTGGGCAAAAGGAAAGTTCTAGAAATTAAAGGGCTGTTGGGCAGCCATTATTTAAAGAAGAAAACTGCACGGCTCTGGGGACTGCAGGCTGAAAGGACCAGCAGGGCTCTGCTGCCTTTCGAGCACAATAAAACAGGAGGCAAATACTAACCTGGAACACATTAAGAACCAAGGAAAGGGTCTTTGCTCTCTCTGTTCTTTCAGCTATTGATTTTATTCTTGATTTCAAATGCAGAGTCTGAAACAAGCCTACAGCAGAATTTGCCCTCGTTTTTCTTTGTTTAATGGTAAAGGGCTTCTTTCAGCTGGGGGAAGGTATCTGCCTGGGTAAATCTCTTTTCTAAAAATGAAAATGTCAGGCTGGGGTTGAGCAAAACAGAGGGAAAGCAAGCTACGTACCAGCTTGGTGGCTGGGGGCCCATCTGCCCCCCTCTTCAGGTACCTGGCATGCCAGGATGGGTTGGAGTGAGGAGGGAAGGTCCTCAAGCATAACTTTCCCTGGGTTCCCGCTAGTGTTGACGGCCACTGGAAGGGCACTGCTGATTCCACAGCTCCCTTTCTAGACAGGAAAAAAAAATCACAGTGCCAAGGAATAACTGACTGTTCACTTCCAGTGACTGACACCTTGCTTTTTGGCAGACTGGTCCGTGTACAGCTGAGGTCTTTGGGACAGTAATGTGGTTGTATTCCCACCTTATTTAAAGTTACTTTATATTGCCATTGCAATGTAAAGGTGCTTGTGTGCGCTTGCACCCAGGACCGTGAAGGCTTAAGCTTCTGGACTTTGAGCCTTAGAGGTGAACAGGCAGGATCTTCAGACTCTTACAGAGGAAAATACAGTGTAATCTGGTTTTGTAACCATGGAAAAGGGAAAAAACTATGTGATTTATAATAGTATTTAAAGGCTCTAAAATCAGTCTATGGGGCTCAGGACCAATACACAAAACTTCCACCCCATGTTAACTCACACTACAGCTACTTCTGGGGAAGCATGGTCAGAGGAGATTTTAAGTCCTGAGTGTGATGGTTTCATGTCCCTCCTGGGGCACAGGTAGCACAGCTGAGTATCCAAACTGACATTTTCATGCCACAGACTCAGTTTTGTCAAGCTGAAAAATAACTCAGCAAGTCTTGGGGGAAGGTAAGCTGAGTTTCTAATACTGAGTTTTATTAGACTGCGAAATAAATTTATGTGAGAAGTGGTGGGACTGGCTTAAAAGCAGAAACTTCAGACTTTTGAACTAGTGCCCCTGAGAACACACTGCAGGAAATGAGGTAGTGTTGGTAAGAAATGGAAAAAGTGGCCTAAAATTTTTTAACGTCTTCCTTTTGAATGGAGCCAATGTCATAAAATGAGAGGATCTATGATGCTATTAGGCCTTAAAATGGAGTTACGATAATTTTGTTTGTCATTAGCAGCAGTCTGTCTCAGACCTTGTTTTATCCAGGCTGGGCTGGCTTGTGGGGCAGGCTGGATTTACAGGGAACAGGGTCACCCTTCTTGTGATTTCAGACACTCATTGGCACTTAAGTTTTCATCAGAATTTGAGATATCAACTTGCCAAAATCTGTTGAAAATTCAGCGGTAAGGGGAACCTTTTGACCTGCTATGAAATTCCCAGTACCAGTAAGTGGCCCCCCCGTTCTCAGCAGGTTCCAGGAGGATGGAAATCCTCCTGTGTCACAGCCACCGCCACTCCTCCGTGCTCATGTCCCTTTGCACAGCTGAGTGATGGCTGGCACCAGAGAGGATCTCATCAGCAGAGCAAAGTTCACTTGGGCTGTTATGAGTCAGGGACATCCACAGCAACCCTGGTGCCAAACCAGGGGTCCCAAGAGCCCAGCAGCGCAATGTCTATATAAATTCACTTCTCCATCTATGCTGTGTGCAGGTATGGCAAAGCTCTCTCCTAGGTGACTTTCTTAGAGATCCTCTGATCTCTCAGCATCGCTTTTTGTTTGTGATGAGTCATTTGGGAGATATTTTTGTTCCCTGGCATTTGCGTTTTCTGTAACTGGTTCCTTTATGTGTTCTGATCTTTCCTTCTCAGCAAGTATGTCCAATCGTATTCAGTCTGTGATGAGTAAAGACTCAGTTTATGAAATATCTACACAGTAGCTGCTATTGAAGGCATATTGCATGCCAGGGATTCGGCCGTGGTTAAACACAAAGTAAGACAGTCATCTAAAAGAGCTCAGCCTCATCGTGCAGTTGATTGAAGACCTTATTTGGTGAAGTAAAGAGGCAGCGTTGTACTGCAGTTTCTATGAATGTTTATGTAAAGCTATAGGGTGTCAGGGATTTGCCTCGTGTTCCTGTCCCTTTCCATTTGTGTCAGAGTTATACCAGGTTTATAGCGGTGCTAAATTTAGTTGCACATACATTGCATCCCATATTGAGGTAAGAAAGCTTTCTCAAGCCAAATATTGATATCATTGGCAAACTGGCGTCCTGGAGCAAAAGTGCTTCTTTCGTGTGCATCAGCATGCACTGTTAACGCAGATCTGCGCTTTCCAAAGAGCGGCTCAGCTGATGTCTTGAGGAAATTTCCAAGTGTGTGCAGCTACTATCTGAACTGCCTTTTGCAGTAAAATGGGAGGGGAGCTGGAAACCAAATGGCATTCCTAAATTATCCGTGCACTCAGGAAGATGTACACTGCTTCAGAGAGGGTTTCCAAGGCAGAAGTATCCACTTGAGCAGGGAGTAGAAAACAGGTTTCTCTAGATGGGTAGGCAGCAGTAACTTCAACGTTTTCTTTGTAAAATCTTTGTATCTTTCCAGAGGTTTGTGATGCAGCTGAGTGAAATTTGCTTCAGTAGCCTTCTGGAGTTACTCTGGATTTACACTGGTGTTACAAAGAGATGAGTCTGGCCTATGGCAGTGAGGAGAGACTTGATTTTGGATGTTCCTAGCCCCAAAACAGCAGTTAAAACTGGACTTCATTTCCAACAATGGAAACGTGGATTCAATCTATTAATAAAAGCAGAGCAATTTGTATGTCGGCACTGGCTTCTCAGAGAACAGAGTTTGGCAACAAGTATGTTTTATTTGTCTGTTATATGAATCATTTGAAGCTCCTGGATTTTCCAAGTTTGCTTTGATGTCCTTAAAGATGATTTATCATGAGGTTTTTTTTCCTGTCTTTCTCCTGTCCTTCGATATTTTATTTCCAGTCCTTGATGGATCTTGGAAATACAAAGGAGAGATTACAGAAATGCAAATAATTGGAGAAGTGTCAAGGTTGGTAAAATATAGTTTAAAGAAACCAGATATTTTGTGTATCTCTGGAAAAATTATTTGCATTTTGCCTTCCTCACAAGGAACAATCTTTTTTGTGTGACATTACTATATAAACCTAACATAGGAAAATCATCCTCTCCATTTCTTAGCTATTTTTCCAGCAAATTTAATCTCTGTTCTTCAGCTAGCCAAGTGAGATTTCTTCCTAAACAATATTGATGTCTGAAAAAGTATTGGTTTCATTACTTTTTATAATGGAATTACACACTGCCTTTTGTGCATTTAAAGTCAAGCTGTAAATTAGACAGAAAGAACATTTGACATCTACACAGGTGTCTTGATTCTGCTTAAGCTTTCAGATCTTTAAAATGCATTTCTGTATTCATTGGTGCTAACAATTCACTGTAATTTGGCAAAAAATATTATCATAAATCTCTGGTACAGGCTTGTACTTTTGTGAAATGACTGTCATTATTTTCAGGAAGTAATTCCATTCTCTGGCTATAGGGTTCATCTTCATTCAATTCTCTCTAAATGGCTTTTATATCTGCACCGCAGACATTGCAGCCGTTACAATTAGTTTGAAGACAGAGTGTAGATTAGCCAGTCTCCTTATTCTTTCCAGTGCTCAAACCTTTTTCAAAGAAGTTCCTTTTGGCCTTCTATCTTCCTTGTTTATGTTCTCAACCATAAATATTTCTGCCTATGATTGCTAAAGATTTCAGCAAGCTTTGAATCAAACTTTCTATTTCTGAAAAGAGATGACCTGTGAGCATTGTCTTTCACCAAGCACTGGTTAGCAATCTGATTTCTGCCTCTGCTGTGGTAAGAAACACCCTCTCCTTGTCCTACAGGAAGGTGAGTATCATCTCTTTGCTAGAAAAGTTCCCTTAAAATAGATCAATATATTCATTTAGGAAACATTTATAATCTGGCATGGTTACAGAACCTTTTTACCTTACTGACCAAGCAACTTAATGGCATTAGATCATGACACAACAGATCTTTCGCTACTGCAGAATATAAACTTATTATATACAGGAGTCGCACATCTGTTGGTCCTTCCTATGCAGTAGGAGTTCATTTATTAGTATTTCACGTGCGATTGATTTTAGAACTCATAGTAGAAGCATGGAATTTAGATTACGCTTTTCAGCAGGTTTAATCCATACACACAACACACTTTTATTTTACTTTTTTTTTTTTTCCCCAGATGAGCACCTTGCTCATTTATTTGTTAATCTGAGGGAAATTTTTGAGGAGATGGTTTTCAACATGTAACCAGCGAATGGCTCTTTCTCCCTTGTAAGATATTTAGCAGGTTTTGGCTGTGATTAAAATGCTTCATTTGAAATGGGTTGTTATGAACAAGAAGAGACATATTTAATGCATATTTAAAGCATGCAATTAAACAAAAGGAAGTGGCATATCTCAGTGCATTTAGTCATTGACCTGTGTGATAAATGACTATTTAAAGTATATGCCAGTAAAAACAGTGTAAATCCAATGTTTTTCTCTCAGACTCTGCACACAGCGACGGCGTGTGCAACATTCTTCTTTACATCGGTCCTTCGCAGCATATTGACAACTCATCTGAGATTACTAAATCTCAAGAACCCCTCAAACCATTGACATGATCGTGGTTCTGAGAGCAGGATCGTGTAAAGTAGATTGAGTCTGATCTGATGCCAGCGAAGAACAGCAATAACTACAGAGGAATCAGTGAAATCTCACTGGGGTTTTGGCAGCAGAGTGTGATTGCCAACAAAATTTTGTCTCAATAGCATTGGAAGTAATTATATCATGCTCTGTACTGGACTACAATCTGGGTGAGTTGACCTCATCTACAATTACAGCAGATAGCTTTCTGTAACTTCCCATCCAAATAACGTAACATAATATTATTCACTCATAACTAAATAAAATGAAGCAATTAATTTCCATAATAAATGAGAATCCAAGATATCGGGAATGCCAGAATATTTAAAACCATAATGTCCAAGGAAAAATAAAGCTCTTAATCTTCTGCAAGAAGGACGCAAACTGTTGGATGTAACTAAGTACAATTTATTAATATTATTAACGTTTTTTGCATAGTTATTTTCTAATAATGAGGTGTACATTGGGCTGTCTTTATTTGCCTTTGAAAGAAAAAGATAATAACTTCCATTCTTTATGCCTTTGTACAAAATTCAACCTTGGCGGTGACAGCATTATATTTGTTTTAAAATAACCCTACCTTTTTTAGAAAATAACATTGATGTGCCAATTACGTTATATTCAGAATTGAAGCCATTATTCCATTTGCTTTTACTCCATCTATTTAAAACGCTGTTCTGTTTTATTTCTAAATACTTTTGGGAGGTTAATCTGTTGCAAAAAGTTTAGGTGACACATTGAAATAGAAAATCCTCCCTGTTTCACTGGAAAAGCTTAAAAATAAAAAAAATCAATGTGAAAAGCAGCTCTCCAGCTGTTGAGAGTAACAGAACCTTCACAAATATAGCAAACAGGATTTCTTAATTCAGCAAGGGATTGAAAGATTACACTAGAGTCATGTAGCCAATGAGGGAGCCCCGTTTACACGCATAAAGTGATAAAAATAAAAAAGTAGCTTATGTACCCCTGCATTTGAAAGAAAAGAGGTATCTTTAGAGCCAGACCATAGCTATAAATTTTACCATTTTAATCTGATAATTATCTATTGTGTTGTGGTTTTTTTTTTTCCCCTCAGCTTTTGTGATAAGCCACAGAGTTCTGAGAGGAATCAAACAACATAATTTGCAAAAACTGGGGAGGTGGTCTCTAAAGTAATAATAGAAATAAGGGTGAGTTTGCTTCCAGGATTTTGCAGTATCATAAACAACTCAAAATTTTCATCCATGCACAAAACACTATGGTGTGTATCCTTATAAATAAGGAAGCTATTGTGCAGTACCTTGAATTTTTTATTTGAAATGTCTTTTGTAGTATTATATTCTCCAGCAGCAAATAAAGGTCTGACTCTGACTTATTATTGACTTGTATTGACCCAGCTGAACAAGGCAATGAGTAGCTGGGCGAAGCATGCTTTGAAAAGCTGAAAGTAGACAGATGTGAAATCTTTGCATCTTCAGCCATGCTTCTTTCCTCATAACATAGCTCCTTCACATGGAGTCTTGCCCAGCTTTTTTCACCCAGAAATTGATACCTAATAGAGAAGTCACAGTGGCAAATCTTAGTGAAAGAAAAAGTATTCAGTGAAATCATCTAGACTGTATTAGAGGTATGTGACTCACTAGTGGGATTGAAAGAGATTTTGCAAATGAGGAGAAAAGCCCTGGAATAGAAAAATCATCCTTTGGTAACTGTGCCATTGCAAGATTATTTAAATGTAATGTAATAATGTTAATTAATATAAATAAGCATTGATTAATATTTGAAAACCTCTACTTGACATGCAATTAACACAAATTACACAAGCAATTATATGGGGAGTCAAATTCTTTAGCAATTTTAAAGCTATTTACCTTCATGCTAGACTTCTCTCTGAATAATTAAACCAAATTATTGTAGACTGTTTCATTTATATTAACTTAATTTTTGCTTGCTAATATAGTAACAATTACAGCCAAGGTACATCCAGCCCTAAGTGAATCAAGGCTAATGCTAAGATGGGATTCTCCATACCTCTAGATTTCGGGAGCCTCAGTGCAGCCTGCATGCAGCTGTGACGGAGTCGCGTTGGCACTGAGTTTTGGAATGAGACTTCACTTACCTTGTGAGTTATTGGCTCTTTGCTTTTATTACGACGTGTATTTTCACTGCTTTTTCTGTTGGTTCTGTTATTCTTTCTTGCGCAGGCATTGATCTTTGTTCAGGCCTTCAATCCCAGTTTGCATATCACCTGACTGTGAGTGCTGAGAGCAGAGCCCTGCAGTCAATAGGATGTTTGTATAACTGGGACCTCACCTCCAGCTGAAGTGCCATAAATCAAAGTCACAGCATGTGAAATTAAGCATGACCAGATACCTTTGCCAACCCTAGACTGCAGCATCTGTAAATTCACAGCCTTTCACTCTGTCTGTATATAGCCTGTATGTGATGGGGCATCAGCCCTTATGGAAACCAGGACCTTCTAGGTTTGGAGACACTTTAACCAGCGCTGTGCAAGACAAGCCTTGCAGTGTACTGACCGTGGTTCAGAGAGCCCTGAGCTGGATCTGACTCTGGCTCAATCTTGTACACTGAACAAACAGTTCAATTTTGCAGATTCCAAGCTAATAACCCTTGGGCAAACTTTATCTCCCCAGACCACCGTGCTTGAGCAAGAGCGGTATTGCATCCAAGTACCTGCCACAGACATGCTCTGATGTGCCTGGGGGTTAGGAGACCTTGTGGCTTCAGTTCAGGATGGCCTTTATGCGTGCTTACCCCATCTTTGCTCAAGACGGCAGCTGAGCAGGTGCTTAAGTACTTTCTAGATAAGGAGGAATTGCTTTTAGGAATATTTGATCTTTAATATTAAAGGTAGCAAAGGGAAAACCAGACAGAGCTGGCTGGTTATAGACTTTTTTCGTTGCACTCTGAAACTTTTGTTACTCAGTGATTTGCACTGAACTTCTAACACATGTAAAGCTTCAGGCAAATGTAATTAAAGGAATTATGTCATATTACAGAAGGTTCAAGTTCCTACTGAAATTTTGAGTCAATTTAGCTCTATGATTTTTTCAAAACGTTTTTAACACGAATCACTGAAGGAACATCAATCCCTGTCTTCTTTTAAGAACAGGTGAGAAAAACTTCTATTAGAGATGGGAAAAATACGCTTGCGATCTCGCTCCAGAGTGAGGGGGTTTCAAGCTGCTTTGTGTATCTCATGCTCTGCTCTGTGGGTTTGGAAAAGCTTTAGGTATTCTCAAAGGTTTCAAAAAAGATGATCAAGAAAAGTATATATGGATTCTACATCATAGCACTCTATGCCTGAGACGTTCCTAAAGAGGACCATGCCTCCATGGGAAAGTGTCTGAACTTTTACAGTCTCCAAGATGGCTGAAGACCACCAGGGTTAGATGATCTTTTCCAGCCTCACCTTCCCGTGACTCCAGAATTCTGTGTATACTTGTTTTCAGTGAATGCTACTTCTGCCATATTTGTCTGAGAGCTTTCTTTCAGAGATGCCATTAGCGCAGTTTCCTCTGAGCTTTTAAATCTGAGCTTTTAAATCACATATTTAACAGCTTCCTCATAAGAAATGTGGAATGGTTTTGTTGTAGAGGAAAACTTTGTCATATGTTTATTATGATAAAGGTGTCAAGTCTGTGTCAGTTTCTCTGAGGGTTGTTCTATAAAATTCCCATGTCCAGACACTGTACCTCTGATATAAGACATCTGTCAAAAATTTTCATTACAAATTTGCCATCAGGTCACTTCCTTATTCACCTCACTCCTGAATGTAATGCACTGATCATTACACAGGGTGGTCGTGGGAATATTTTACTAAACAAATCTTTCTGCTGATTCCACTGTCTTCATCCTCCTCCCCTTGAATTACACAGTGAAATCAATGAGAGCGCGACAGAGCCTGTGTGAACTGCACACTGGTCATCCAGCATCAGCTTCATCATTTTTAAATAACACTTAGCTCATAAAATATTTCTGATCTGCAACCTTTCGAGTACTTCTCCAAGATAAGTTTCACTGCTGCAGTTTTACAGGTGGGAAGGCTGGCAGAGGGGGAGAGTCACAGATGAGCCAGGGAGCAGCACTAAAGGCAAAATCCAGCCTTTGCCTTTCGAGCCCCGTGGCTTGGCTTGTGAAGGACAATCTGCTATGAAAGTGATGGGCCTGTATCCTACCTGCCACAAACAGGATACAGAACAGACCAAGGAAAGCTCATGAGGATCAGCAATGACATGATTTCAGAGTTATTAGAAATCTGTAATATGAATCAATCTCTGACTGTTTTTTCTTTAGTTCAAGAAACTTTTGAGTGAGCCTACTTCCAGTTTTAGGCATCCAAAGGCCCTATTTCCAGGGAGCCTATGTTCATCTTTTGGCCATTTTGTGAGTCATTGAATGTTATTTGTCTGCCTTTTTGTTTTGCAATCCAAACATTTTTTGCTTATTTATTTTGTAGTCCACATGCTATATTTGCAGTGTTCCCAGACAAAAATGGCTAAATAAGTGCTTGGACTCCTAAGCTAAATGAAAGAAGTTTCAGCTATAGTCCCACCCCCCCAGCAGTGAAAAAAACCATGAACTACTCTCAGCCAAAGCCTCTTTGCATACGCTTTGCTTATACTCTTCGCATACCTCAGTGTTAGCGGTGTCAAAGTTGGTTTCTCACTGCTCTGGAGGCCAATGAGCAGAACCCAGCTGTTCCCCGCATCGGCTCAACCTGTGCTGCTCACAGCAGTGAGGAGCCTTCAGTGAGTAATCAAGGGCACCTTCAAAGCGAAGTTAGAGAAGGCTGTAATTCTGCAGTAAAGTGCAGGCTAGTACCATCTGTAACCCCCTCCCCATCTCTATTCTTGCACTATTTAAAAGCAAAACACTAAAATATTGAAAACATCCTTGTATGTCTTGTTGACTGCATTTGTTTCAGATACAAGCTGAAGCTAAGTAAAGACTTGGATGAACAGCACTAAAATGCAGCTATATTTAGGTCTCAGCATGTTAATGTTTCTATTTGTTGCACAGCCCTAAGGAATTCTTCAGATAGCTTTTATGGCATTTCTGTTGCCAAGGAAACACCTCGTCGTGTGTGTGTGTGCATGTACCAAAAGCCTGTGCAACCTCCATATCCATTTGCAGACATAGAAATTCATGTTGTGTTAAACAAGGTAAAGACACAAGAAAGCAATATCCTTCCTCACATATAGGTAAATATAAAGGGAGGAACTGTGCTTATAGCACCTTGCCTGGGAATTGTGTCAGCTTTGGGCTGACTGTGCTCCTTGCTCGCAGAAATGGGACAGCATCTAGATCATAGATCAGCTGAGTAAGAACTTTAAACCTATTGTACTCACTGTCCTGTGGCAGCATAATCAGTGCCCCTCATTCAATTATCATTTGCTTGATAAGCTCATTCACGAGGATAGAGTTAAAAAAAGATAAAGTGGTCAGGAATGACATGAGTGAATTATTTTTTCCCCTCCCTACAGGGTTTGCTATATTAGAAAATCACAATTCTGCTAAGTGACAGTCATGGGAAGTGACAACTATTTGGAAGATTGAAGCATCTGTCTTACTTGGTCTGTGCCCCCTTGTGCCAGGAGAGAACTGACATGACATGATCAGAATAGAAGTTTGGACTAAATCTTTCACAGTCTGTTAGGGCAGGCAGAGATGGCTGTTGGAGGATTTTCTTTAGTAGGATACCATACAATCAGCTTTGAGAGCAGGGAAGGGGCAGGCAAAGGAGGGAGAAAAAGGAAAAAAAAAAAAAATTTCCATTTTTAAAAGCTTTTCCTTGCAGTAGTTTCTCAGCAAATATAGGTCAGCTGTAGGATTCCTTTCCCACAGGGCTAATAGGAAAAGGTTTTTCTGGTGCTGCCTTTCCCTGTCCTGGTTTAGAATCTGTGTAGTTTTTTCTAAAAAGACATCCAGCTGCTTTTAAACTGCATGCTGTGGGTGAGAGGCTTACAGCTAGCTAGATTTGGGCAAACTGGTGACTGCCTACAATGGTTCAGCTAGCTCGTTATTTTTTCCTGTATTTAGGCTTTTCACCTTCAGTTTTTCATCCTTTCTTCACTCTAGATCTCAGTCTTTTGGGCAATCACAGATCACGCACGCCTAGACTCCCATGGAAATCCATGAATTGTGGAGATTTTTGCTGACCTTTAAAATGTTACTTTTTAGGTTTGTCATGTTTCTTGTTCATTAGTGCTGTTCATAGAGAGTCTTGTGAGTCCTCATTAATTTCAGTGAGAGCTTGCTTTCTGGGAAGTGGTGTAACCATGTTTATCTCCCTGAAGGAATGGTTGTTGAACAGCAGCTGAAGTTTTGACCTGAGAACTTATTAGAGGGTGTAAGACCAGTTTCCCAAACAAAAGCCAGTGATGGTGTACAAAAGGAGCGCTCATGATAATGTATCTTTTATATGAACTGAAACAATTTGTGCTTCCTGAGTTTGGCTCAAGGTTTCAGCTTAAAATGCTTCTTTTCACATCCAGTACCCAATTCTGTCTCACTGTACATATTAAAAGAATATAAATATAGGTGAAATCTAGAAGATATAGCAATAGGATAGTTATCTTTTTCCAGAGCAAAGTCTGCCTTTACATGCCAATTTTGCTATCCACTTTGAGATATTGACTGTCTCCACTGAAATCAAATTCTCATGGCTGTGGCAAAGCTGATAGTAAAGAAAGATGCAAATGGGTTCAGAATGTCACGGTGCTGCATGTCTTTGAAATTATCTTCCTCTTCTGCTGTACATCTCCACTAGCGAGTTTGGGATTGTCAGTTTAGATCAATGTTTTACTTTGCAGCGGGATCAAATACATATAGACATGGCTTTAAATCACCTTTGAGTTCCCTGAAACCTAGGGCACTTCAAGGGACAGTTTGGTTCATAGCATAATTTCCAGAGGGCTTACATATATCTCAGGCTACTCTACATCATATCATGTCATGGTGATACCTCCTACCTCATGACACATCTGTAGTCACAAACATTACAACATTGCGTCTTCTCTGGAAACATGTAGCGCCGCTACATAGCCGAGGTACCACGAACGGATCACTGGTCGGCCCCCGACCAGGGAAGAAACAGATAACACACACAGTGTGAGTGACAACTTCCTCGTTTATGGCGCAGTTAATTCCTTTTATACAAACACGTCACAGGGAGGTGGTGTCTAGCTCTCTATCTTTCCGTGACATCGCGAGATCTTCCGAACGCCGTACCCTACATCTCCCCCTCCCTATGACTAACTAGCTCTTGTCGTAACAAACAGTTGTGAGTTTCTAATAGGTGTCAGAAGGCAAACGGCTGCTACTTCTATCAAAACGGCTGCTACTTCTATGACCTTATAACGTGGCTTCTTCCACCAAGGGTGTATAGGAAACTTAAGCATACGTAAATATAGTTTGTTGGACTAATCTACTTAACAAGTTTCTAATGAATGCCAAGAGGCAGTGAACGAGCATGCAAACAATTACTAAAATACATAGGCCTCTTAATTGGTCTTGCTTCCGGTGCCAAAACTTCGCAGCATGTGTCCAAGGCGTCACAAGCTGATAGAGGACAACGGCGATCTGCAAAGAAGAACACTCAAACA
>NW_009610947.1:0-2439 GCF_000690535.1 Cariama cristata
ATATATATATATTTATTTATATGTATCAGTCTAATTTGCCTGCAAAGGAACTGGGGTTGATGGATGCCTGATACATCGGTGTTTGCTACCTGCCTGTCCCGCAGGAGCAACATGGATGCACATCTCCTTCCCATATTCGAGTATCTTCTGGGTGCCTGGCACCCAGTACTTCGTCTGTCTTTCCAAGGTGCCAAATTACACTGTACAGCATTCACCAAGACAAGTTCATAAGGGAATCCTGGAACAAAAATCCATTGAAATCCATGCCGTAAGACTTTCCCAGGGATTATTGCCCAGAAAGCTGTGACTGTGATTCATCCTTTCATAATAAGAGTGAAGCTTACTGCTAGGAGGAGTATCTAGAGGTCTGGGCTAGTACCTTTTTTGCTGGGAGTAAATTTGATTTCAGAGAACCGTGGTCAAAACCTGCTTGCTTATTAAACCACTCCGAGCAGCTTTAATGACACGTATAAGGGTTTGGGGTTTTTTTATTTATTTTTTGATTCTTTCAGACATCTGAAGAAGTGTTGCACCAGGGCAGTGGGTGCACAGAGTAGGAACCAAAGCTGCTTGCACATACCAGTATCTGATCTCTTTGATTTCCCAAAGGTGACAAACCCAGCATCGCAGTCTGGTATCCAGATACAAATTGCAGTTGGTGTGTAACTGTACCTCACTCGGCTTGGGATCCCTCCTAGGAGGTGTAGACAAGACCCAACCAATCCAACAGAAAACTGCAGTTGGCCCGTGTTGGTTGGGGCTGTCAGTTTAGTTCTCCAAAGCCGGCTGTCAATCTGGTGTGTCCTGGCTAGTGCTCGTATAAAACTGCCCTGTTGTACACAGGCGTGTAGGTATCTTCAAAGCCTTCTTTCATATGGACTGCCAGCATCTGGTCGAGGGGCCTTGTTCATTGCTGTGTAGCAGTTCTCCTTCATGCCATCATTATAATCCCTCTGACTTTACAGTGAGTTATGTGGCCTCGATTGGGTACGTCTGTAAACAGTTTTCCAAACTGTATTCCTCCCAGACAGAGCAGGCTACGGAATTACTTTTCTGTTTCTCCATTGCAGCTTTAAAACCATTTCTCCCACTCAGGTTTCAACTGCAATTTATGATTTATCTTTGCTTCTTGGAGTATTTTGACTCTTTTCAAGACAGATAAATCTTCTAATGCATTCATTACCGGGTGTTCAAGTTACTCTGGGGAAAGGATTTCATTTTGATTTGGAGCAAGTCGTACCTTAACAGACCACCTTGACCATCGAATGATGCTAGAGTCAGTACTGAAAAGAAAGGGAAAAACACTTATCAGGCCAATCTTTTCCTACCTAGAAGCCTCAAAGAGACACCGGGCACATGAAAGCATGCAAACCATCGGGCTTCTTACCCATCTATGTTAAATGTCTTCTGTAGTGCTTGCCTAACCAGCGACCAGACAGGTTATGTGCAATTTCAGGCTGTTGCTGAGTGTGAACACCTTATTGCTCTGTTGCTAAACAGGTCAGGGAACCTGACCTGTCTCTTGGAGGGAGCCCTTTCCGAGAAAAAAACCCCACTCAGTTGTCTTTTACTAACGAGTGCTTTTAACCTAATGGTTAATTTAGAAAGAAGCACTAACCACATAAGGAACTGTTTATATTAGGGAAGTAAGAGTTTTCCTAGTAAACCAGTCCCGTGTGCCTAAAGTGCCTGTGATTCACTGCTGTCAGTCAAGCAGAAGGTGATTCACCGAGCCATTTTGGTGGTGTCTGTGCCAGGGCTGTTGGTGGGATGGTTGGCAAGTGCATCGTTACGGCAAGGGCTCCGAGCGTGCCCAGTCACGAGCCGGAGAGTTGGGCAAGGCTCATCCCATCCGGTGGTCTCTTGTGAGCAGAGGCCGGTACCAAATCTGTTCCACAAGGGGACAGAGACACTTGGAACCTGCCCCAAAACTTTTCGCTTTATTTTTGCTAACTGACGGTAGACATTTTTTCTTAAGCAAAAGGTTTTTTTCTGTATATCTTCTAAATCTAGCAAGAATTTTTTAACAATTGTGGCTGTAGCGGACCTACAGAGGTATGATTATCACATGCGTATGCAAAAGTTGCAGCACCAAGTACATTAGCTCGATGTAGCTTGCTTTACAGTTTTATTCCCTGCTGGCTTGCTTTGCATGAGACCCAGTGTTCATGTACGGAAAAAACATATATTTAAGTGGGTTGCTAATACTTTCACTAACATTCTACCCAATTGGTTCATCAGTTAAATTTTTCTCTGCTTTTGATGGGGCTGTGATAATTCCACTTCATTACACTCGAATGCTATTAGGGCTGTTGTAGCCGTCCTGGCACGTGGCCTGCTTGCGGGGCCTCGCTGCATTCTTGTTGGTAACAACGGCACCATTCAGCCCGTCTCTGGTTTCTCATTCTCTGGCATCGGGCATTCCACCTTTCCCTCCTC
>NW_009610947.1:2587-5222 GCF_000690535.1 Cariama cristata
CGCCGAGGCAGATGGTGCCGCGCCGTCGCTGGAGCCTGCCTGGTTCCCTTCTTCAGCCGATGGTCTTTATGCAACTTGCTCCCTGCTTTCCACAGAGCAATCTTAAATCGAAGGGACAAAGCCCTCTGTTTTTGTTGACTCTGTGGGCTAAGACCTGTTGTGTTTGCAACATGCCAAGAACTGCTATTCCCACGACTTCCCCCATCTCTCTGTCCGGGAGGAAATGCGCTTTCTTTTCTTTGCCTCATGCTTTCTACTTGGTGTGACCAATTTAATGATTTCCACCTCCTTCTCGCTTTGCCCTCGTGTCCTCCCAGGCCCGAAGCTAGGTAAACACCAGTGGGAGGGCTAAGCAGGGCAGCACAGATTTTAGTTCCACTCTTGCATGTGGTTCCTGGGGTGGTCTCTCCGGGCAAAAATATTCCTCTGTATGGAGACAGCTGTTTGCTAGCCTGAAAATATAAACCAAAATCTCTAGCGAGGTGCAAAATATCAGGTGCAGTGTCCTGCATTGTACACAGAATTGAATGACGCTTTTGGGGTTTTTAACCAGTGAAATAAAAGAGAGCCCCTGGATGATGGCAATTACAAGTCCAGAATAATGTGCTGATCATGCGTTATAGTGCGTGTATAATGTGCAAAACTGTGGGCTTCAGAAACGTGCATTCTGCAGTCTTCAGCTGTCTCCCAGCTCCGGCAACGTGCCCGGCACATGCCATCGGCATCGTGATGGAGGGCCGCAGGGACGCTGGGCAGGAGTCAGAGGGGTGAGTAGTGAAGGCTGAGCCATGTCTGTAGTTCACTCTCGGCCTCAAGAGTCTTTGCCTGGGAACTCCTTCTGCCCAGGAGTGCAATGCCCGTTTCGTTAGCAAGGCTTTGTGGTGCATCCCGTCATGGACCCGGAACGGTAATAAGTCTTCCTTGGAGGAGAGAGACATTGCTGTGGGCCGCAGGGCTCTTTGAGAACCTAAGCAGCAAACGTGAGTAATTTTTAAATAGCTCTCATTAAGGTTATGCAATGTTGGCTTTGCTTCTGGGCAGTAGCCTGTGGTGGCCATGCCAGTAGGTACTTTGAAGCTGGACACCAAAGCCAGGGGCCCGTGTAGCCGCATCGATCTCATCAGTGGAGAGCCATGCTGCTCACCGTGTGGGCTGGGATGCTTGATTTCCAGCATCCTCATTTGAAGATTTGCAGGAGTAGTTCCGTGCCCCCGGTAACGTGTTCATCAAACCTTGCTCCGGTTTGTTGCTTGGCTGGGGACTGTTGCCCCTTCAGCCTCGGCACCTTCCTGGGGAAGCACAATACTAAAGCTCTGTACTTTCTGCTGAACTCTTAATTGGATGTGCTTCAGTGTGGGGGTTATCGCACTGCGAGACGGCCAGAGCAGGTGCCAGCTGCTTCTTGAGAGCTTTTCATACCCTCCGATGAGAACGAGCTGACAGCGCAGCAGGATCTCGGAAGTCGGAGACCTGTGCAATGAATGCTCTTAACCCTACTAACCCCGGGACGGATCTTCTCATACAGCAGTCTTCCCAAAGTGCTAAGCTCACTCCATGCTACGTTTCGTAGTTCATCAGCGTGACCAACATTAGCAGGCTGTAGGTTTTGAACCGGTCTGACCTTTGCGTGCTCAGGCCCTCCTCCTACCAAAGGGCTTAAATCGGTTGGCTAGAAGTCTTTGATGTGGGATATTTAAGAGAGGAAAAGGGGAATGCAGGGAGCAGAGGGGGATTAGGGGCAGGGCTGCAGCATTATGCTGAAAAGATCTTTTGGCCCGTCCCGCCTATCACTTGCATTGTGGCAAAGATTAGAAAGACGTTTGCAAAATGTGCTACAACTTAAGCTCATGACCACGCATGACATTCACCCTGAGTTTTTCATCCTTGCATTTTTTTATAAATAGTAAACTGTTACGCCCATGTATCCATTCCGGAGAATAAACGCCATTTATGGATGGGGACACTGAGGCGGTTAATGCTGTGTCACACTGGGCACGAGGGACCCCGAGCACCTGCATTGCAGCGCTGTGCTTGGACACCTCTGGGGACACTTCTGCTTTTGGAAAAATACTCCATCTGCTAAAAAGCACCAAGAAAGTTTTATGCATACACTGGCTGGCAAAGTTACAACTCCTATCTCCCTCAGGTTGGTGGTCTGTTTTAGTAGCTCTTTATTTTTTTAAACTGTCTAATTCTAGTTAAAGCATGAGGTACGCTTCCTAAAAGTTACATCAGCTAAACTTTCGGAATTAACTCTGTATAGCATGGATAAAGTAATTATGAGACAGATTGTATATTTAGTAAATCGTTAACCTAAAATAAAAATCCCCAAACCTCAAATAATTTTTGTGGCCACCGTTCCACAGTGTTCACTGCAAAATGCAGATTTGGTTATGCTATACAAGCGGCACACTTTTTCCCTTTAAAAAGTTACGGAGGAGGAAGGGCCTAGAGAACAAGTGCAAACGCCGGTCGTTCTGTGGGAACAGTTATCCCCGTGAACGTGGGGGATGCGGCTCAGTTCTTTGGGTTTTAGGCCGAGGTAGCTGTGTGGGCAGAGGGGCAGTGCCTGGGGCGCGCGAGCGGCCGTGCCGGGCCTGGCTCCCTGACGCCCGGGCTCTCGGATGGAGCGCCG
>NW_009610948.1:0-2768 GCF_000690535.1 Cariama cristata
CCTGTCACCGCTCCGGCCCCTGCTTCGGCTAGTAAATAAAAAAAAGCGTTACTGCTAAAAAAACGTAAATGGATTTCTGAATCCATTCCGCAACCAGCCTGGATTTCTCCAGTCAGGTATCAAGGAAATCGCCACCAGGACAAAAATCACCTGTGAAGATACAAGAACATGGTTCCAGCGGTGTGACATGTGGGACTATTTGGGGTAGAAAACTGGTTTTGATCGCGATTCACGGTGCTGGCTAAGGCCCACGCTGGGGTATTTCACTTCAGAACATACTGCAGAAAGGCACGCCTCCCCTCACCACCACAAAATGGGTGGTAGTTTTCAGCCTATGCTAGGCAGATGATCCTTTCCAAAATACAGCTCTGAAGGCCATTAAATGAAACAATGACGGATTATAAAACTAATCCAGACACAAAGCTGGTTTTCAAGACCTGTGGCTGCCCTTACGGGCAATCTGTGCATCATCCACACCTCATCTGACCGGGGGGGCTTGAGCTCACCAGAGCAGAAGCATCCTCAGCAAACCCTGGCACAGCACCTGGCATGGCTCTCACCATTACAGTGCTACAGGAGACCCCGGGCAGCCTTCATGGGGCCCTCGGATCAACGTACAGATCAGTGAAGCACGTACAACTTTCTCGTCAAAGGCACGAAGGAACAGGCAAGCACCTGGCAGCCATTCCCCCCAGAGCTGGGGAGCCTTGCTCTCACACTCAAAACTACTTTCTGCTTTCTTCTGTCAGGGGATGTGCGAAAGAGGAACAATTGCTTAAGGAGCCTCATGAGCCCTCTTGTTCAAGCACATGCAAATCTGAAGCTAGCATTACTAAAGAGCATTAGAAAATGCTGAGGCATCTCAGCCAGCTAAATGCGCCAACAGGCAGCTTAACACCCAAAGTACAAAGAGCCATTTGCTTCATAACCTGATTGAGGTGAAAGACTAAGACCACTTCAGCAATAGCTAGCCTATTAGACATGGGGTTCAAAAGGCATTTATACATGTAGTTAGGAGCAACCTATCTACTATAAAAAAGTTCTAATAAACCAAAAACTATAGTATAAAAATCTTTTTGCTGCAGTTTTGTCAGTGGTTGTTCCTGTTCTAATAAACCTTATTTTTTAACTTGTTTTCTCCGATTTCTTTATTTTGCAAACATTTATGCTAAAATGAACAACATCAGGAAAAAATAAGCAGTTGGGTACAAAGCTTCAGAACAAATGTCAAACTAACAGAGGATTCACATGCTTTAGACATGTGTGTGTACACATGTGCATAAAAGGACCGCTTATTTTCAATGCTGCATTACATCACATTAGTAGTAGAATAAGATTTACTCATGCTTTTATATGCTTCTCGTGCATCATTTATCAAGAACCTGCTACAAGTCCAGTGAATGACAGATTAAGCATGGTTCTAGATAATCTATTTTCACTCAAATGTTTCAATTTCTTACACTGGTTTAAAGTGCTCATTGTCCACTGTTTGAGCCATCCACACGGTGAAAATGAATAGCACAGTTTAACAGAAAAAATATTTTTGCTCTGAAATAAGAGCAAGTAGGAAGCCACATGCTTTGAAGAAAGGAAAACAGCAGTTCCTTCCCTACTGCTGATTTGCAGATGGTTCATGGTAACAGAGAATGTTGGATAAACAGATTTGAGCTGTGGTAGGCATAGGACTGGCGTTAAAAGAGGGGAAGTGCAAGACCTTCCTAGGCTGTGGGCTTTCTGGAAAGACATCAAAGACAACATTACAGTAACAAGATACATAAACTGCCTTAAACATCTGAATGGCACGATCATGTCAGCTTATGGACTCTAGATTTACTAGGTTTACTGCCTGGTTGCTAAAACGAAGAAAATCAGCTGTGGGGGTAACTCCTACCATCAGTACCATAACCTTCCCCTCTAGCATCCTCCCCAATTCTGATGTTTTTGCCTGCCTTTCAATTAAATAACAATTCTAAATGTGGATTAAAGATGCTAAGAGTACCACAGAGAGCGCTCAGTCTCAATGCAGTCAAAAGGTAAATATAAAGGTGACTATTGGTAGGGGCTAGAGAAGGGAGGACTAATAAAAAACACCATTTTTTTTTTCCTTTAATTTCTTATGGTTGAAAAACAACAGCAACTGACTTTGCCTGTAGATATTACTGACATTTGTAATTGGGGCAGGGCAGACAAGATTTGTATGTCAAGACTGCCTCTTTAGAAGGCAGTTGCTGATGGGAACATTCTGCTCAAGTGGATCCAAAAAATCCCCTGAAGTCACAGAAGCTTCACAGACCATTTGTGCTGAGGTACAGAAGATCTTTAAATTCTGGTTACAGAATTATTTGAAAGTGTACACGGATTTACTTCTCAAATACATTACGTTTCTTTATCTTCCACAGGCTTAGAAATCAGGAAATTGTGTGTCAGAACTGGATGACTTGTCTTTTTCTTGCTTGATTCTTCTGAACTATTTCCATAGAAACTTTGGCTTCATACAATGGGATTGGTTCATCCAGCTGAGGCCTAAAATGGAACAGTATGTCAGAAGTGTCTGGTGGGCATGCTCAGATCAACAGAAATATTGCAGGACTACCGCTATAGACTTTACTTTCACTGTGTAAACTTTACTCCTCAAACAAAAATAAAAGTTTTATAGCTTTGCTTGGGTTCACAGAAGAAGGGAAGAGCCCTTCAGGAAACAGAAGTTAATTAAAAGATATCATTCCGATGGGGCGGGGGGGGGGGGGGGGAGGGGGGTGAGGCTTTTT
>NW_009610948.1:2799-6036 GCF_000690535.1 Cariama cristata
GGTGGTGACGCTTTTTGCTCAACAGCAATACAGTTCTCCTGCATTAAGAGAAAGGATCTTACATCCATTTCTCAGTCAGATACACTGCTGAGCAGGGAGATGTATGCTTTTCCTCCACCAAGAAAAGAATGTGCTGCCTCTGTTAAATTTTGAGATACAGCATAATCGTGGGGTTTACCAAATTTACCAAATTATGTTTAGCCTGCTATATTCCAAACAGAAATAGACCATAAACTGCTCTGTATAAACTATGTGAGGCATCTTTTCCTGAGCATCCCAATATAAATTTGCAGTATAATGCTGGCAAGAGGTTTTTGTTTTTGTTTTTTTAATTCAGCATTACAAGTAGAAAACGAAATTAAAAAAAAAAAAAAAAAATCACATCTCACCTGAAAATGCTACTTGATAATTTCTCCATTATATCTTCTAAGATGGGTATCTAAGAGGACTGTCAAGGTAACAACGTATCTACAGATAAATCTTTCTATAATCACATTTGCTGGCAAGAGCCCTGTATTGATACAAAACCAGCAGGATCAAGGCAAAATGAAAATTAATCTTAATTCCAGTCTTTAGATCAGATTTATGCACTTGTTTGTATGTCAGAAACCACCTTTCCTGAAATAGTATGCAGAAATGAAATACGGCAAATAGAATTTTGAAAAATAAAGCAAAAGTGTTAAGATTGACAAATGCTGCCCGTGCTAGTACAACATTAATCAACCAGAATGGCAAGTGCCTTTTTTGTGCAGAATGAATATGACAGTCTCTGGTATCAGTTAACTGTCCCTACTATTCAAACAGACATCTGAGGTAAAAATCAAAATAAAGTGGGGAACATAGCAGAGCCTGTAAATTCCTGGAGCACTCCCGTGCATCTGTAAGGGATCTTTGAGTTAATGGCTAACAATGCAACAGATGATTCTGTATTTAGTCTTTACATGAAACTCAAAAAATAATGTTCCTTCCTTCATTTTAAGAGCAACGTGGTTAATATTTGAAGCTGAAGCCATTTAAAAAAGTGATCAGCTTGTGATTTCTTCAGATGATATTAATACCATATGCTCAAGAATTTCACGAGATCCAAAAAAACCCCCGAACAAACCAAACCAGATTTTTCCTTTCAACTTCAAGGGCTGTTGTGATAAAACGTGCTGTTGTTATTAAAGACACGCCAGGAGACAACAGAAGAAATCTTACTGTTTAGTGAGCTTACTTTTTATGTGGATAACTACTCAGTAAGCACTCAACAAAAATACCAAACTATAAAATGATTCATGATAACCTACATCCCACAAATATTTCCATAGTGTGCCTGACCTTGCCTAAACTACTCTGCAGTTTAGTGGAGGAGGGGAGGAGTTCCTTGCAGTACAGTTAATCGTTTCACAAAAATAATGACTTAATCCTCACCTGCCTCTGCCGTTCCGCTAAACTGCAAAAGTGATTCAGCAGATCTCATAATCTGCAGTGCAGTGCGGAACAGGGAGGGTCCTTAAAGCCATAAACAGATAAACCTTCCATTACTTGAAGTCATCCTCTGAAAACTGTCATGCTAGTAAAAAGCTCAGAGTTCAGTGGCTTCAGACCAAGTGTAGGTAATGGAAACAAAGGAGGCATTCCTCTTCCCACACCCACATCTTTGCTCAATGAATTTTATGTATGTAACATTGCAAATAAGGAAAAGGTTATGAAGCCAAAATATTTTCACTTTTACAGTCTGATTGCATTAAGATTTACAGATGATGCATCTACGGCCCAAAAGAACAACAAAAAAAATAATTCCAAAATGTCATCTGCATAATATAAAAACTTACAGAATCAAATCTTCAATTAATTGTTTCAATCTTGAATCAAAATACTGCATTTTCTCCAGAACATGTGTTTTCTATTTCAGTACTGCTTTTAATGAAGTATGTAGAGACATACGTTTAGAAGGAATGCAGAGACTACCTTAAAACACACGTGTAAGTTATATTTTAGTTAGAGTGTATGCTTAACTGTGCTGACCTTTAAGCCTGTGGTTACATGACTGAGTAGAAGAGAATCTGTTAATTGGTTTCTCAGTTATATTTCCATCCACTCGTACTAGCAGTCAGTATTCAAAATGACTATCAAAAGGATATAGAGGTACTTCCCTTGCTGTATATTGGACAAGTTCCATATCTCATCATTCAGAAAGGAGATGGTGGCTCCTTTAAGAAACAAGGAATGGCTATCTGGAGGATCCAGCTTAAACAAATTGAAGAAAAATGTTATTTAGTTACATTTTCCTATACAAAAATAAAAGTTAAATGGTTATTTTATATAGATGGTTAAAACAAACAAAACCCCATCCCTTGCCCATTCTTAAACCTTAGCACACTTGTAGTATTTACAGCTTAAATTGATACTTTTCTGTCTTGTCAAACAGTTTAATACCCTGAGCTACACAAAATAGGTCCTTTAAACTTTGTCAGTTTATTAACATATCTTACTACCATCTCAGAGAAGACAGCCCCAAAATTTTCCCAAAGGTAAATAAAACTATTTATTATTAATGCTGTATACTACCCATTTTCTGGATGTGAAAATGTTCCCAAGCGAAAACTGATGTTATTTAACAGTGGGGAACCATTGGGCCACGACAGCAGCTCACAGACACATCCATATATATATATATATACACACACACGGTGGCAGACATCCTTATATATACTGTGGTACAAACTAACTTAGTAACACAGTATCTTTACCTGAAGATGTTTTTCTGTTGTTATCCAGTGTCCCCCAACACCAAGAAGAGTAATGATATCATGCTTATGAGGCAGCAACTGTGATTTTGAAGTTGATTCATCTTCAGCCCTATATAATTTCACTGGGGCGGGGGGGAGAACAAATTAATTTGAGCTCAGAAGAAAATTCTGTTCAAAAGAAAATACCCATCTCTTTCTGTACTGAAAACCACATTATCTTGGGATTCTTTACAATCCTATGACTTCAGACAGAAATTAGTTGCAATATATGCGTATGAATAAGGGCAAATCGTGCCTGACAAATTTGGTGGCCTTCTATGATGGGGTTACAGTGTTGGCGGATAAGGGAAGAGCAACGGACGTCATCTAACTGGACTTGTGCAAAGCATTTGACACTGGCCCACAGCACATCCTTGTCTCTAAACTGGAGAGACATGGATTTGATGTATGGACCACTCGGTGGATAAGGAACTGGCTGGATGGTCACACCAACAGTTTCCGG
>NW_009610948.1:6493-9416 GCF_000690535.1 Cariama cristata
GACCCCCCCTGCGGTACTGCCTTCAGCTCTGGGGTCCTCAGCACAAGAAGGACATGGACCTGTTAGAGCGAGACCAGAGGAGGCTACAAAGATGATCTGAGGGCTGGAGCACCTCTGCTGTGAGGACAGGCTGAGAGAGTTGGGGTTGTTCAGCCTGGAGAAGAGAAGGCTCTGGGGAGACCTTAGAGCAGCCTTCCAGCACCTAAAGGGGGGCTACAAGAGAGCTGGGGAGGGACTTTTTACAAGGGCTTGGAGTGATAGGACAAGGGGCAATGGCTTTAAACTGGAATAGGGCAGAGTTACATTAGATATCAGGAAGAAATTCTTCCTGGTGAGGGTGGTGAAGCAGTGGCAGAGGTTGCCCAGAGAAGCTGTGGCTGCCCCATCCCTGGAAGTGTTCAAGGCCAGGCCGGATGGGGCTTTGTGCAACCTGGTCTGGTGGGAGGTGTCCCTGCCCATGGTTGGAACTCAGTGATCTTTAAGGTCGCTTCCAACCAAACCATTCTATGACTCTATGAATACACACAATGAAAGAAAGCTGTCTAGAACAGCACTGCAATTAAATTATGCTGTTAGTCACATGAGAATCTCTGAGAAAGCAAAGATTTATGAAATCCAATATATATTTACACATTTCAGTGGAACTTTAAGAAGTTCTTCAATTATTTCAGCTAAAAATAGTAACTTCTGAGTTTTCAACTATTATGATTGTTTTAGAATAGAGGTTGATGGTACTGGCGATTATGGCATAATCTCTGTATTAAAATAAGGTAGTATGAAGAATGATGTCACAGCTCTACTTTTTTTTTTTCTTTTCAGCTTTAAGTAGAGAAAGTTTCAGACAAATTTAGCAGGTGGCTAACAGTGTTAAATGCTTCCACTAGAGGGTGATATGAGAAGATCTTAAAGAGATCTTGCTTAAGGAGATCTATTGAATAAAGATACATAAAGTTGCATGAGAACAAGCAACTAAATGTAACTGTTCGAGGTGATGCAGCCTCCACCTCTATTACTAGCAAATAAGAAAAAATAAAAAACCTAACAAACTAATGGTGCTGTGAAGACCAGATTTTCATCAGTGACATACCTCCAGCATCTAGAACAATATCCACTCCCAGGCCACCTGTTTCTTCCAAGCAGCTTTCTGCCACATCTATCTTTCCATTTGAGACATCTATCACTCGAGCTAGAAAGAGCAGTACATTTGGTTAAGTACTATAAAAATGTAGAGTTTAAGTTCAGAGCAGAATAGAAAGTTTCTAGGTTCTGAAAGTATTACAAGCATGTTTGCAGCCAAGTCAAAAAAACTAGCCAACAGGGTTTTTTTTCATTTTCCGATACAGTGTAAGATCTACACCAAAAAAATATGTATTAGTTTAATGCAGAAGTAAAATTCACAAGTCTGTTTAGGCCAAAAAGGATAAAGTGTGCTGCTATAAGAATTATAAATCCTTCAGTAAGTTCATTCTTTTACTATTCTTCTTTTCCAAAAGCACCTTCAAAAATACCAAGTTCTGGAGTGACTAACCAGGTTATTGAAGAAAAAAAAGTGGCCAAAAGATAAGGAAGCACCTTATTTCATATATCCCAACTTTCAAATTATGTATCAAATAACCATAGCAGTAATGCTTTGGGAGTTTTCCAAGCATAGCTTTCTTCCCTTACTCTACATAAAACCCACCAACTCCTGCCAGTCCCTTGCAGAGCCCTCCTCTCGCTTCCCTATCATAGAGGGAAACAAAATCCTATTCTCCCTGGCATGGAGCCCTGTCTCCCAGGGCACGTCAGAAGTAAACATATAAAACACAGTAAATTCAGTCACTTACAAGGTGCACTGACTTGACTTTTCTTATGATTCTCGCAAGTCTTTTAATCGTATTATAGCCATATTTTCTTTAAAATGCTTAGTAACATTGTTACTTATCTCGCAGCATGGACAAACTCATTAATGTATTACTTTCTGCATGATGTTTTTAACCTCTAAATGGCTCTCTGGGTCATTAAATAAACATTTAGATAGAAGTATTTACATCTCCTCTTGAAATATTTCTGAACTGAAAGTCACTAATACATTTTCTTCTCATATACCTGTGATACCATATTTATAGATGGTTATAAAGATAAACAACAGAATCAGGAATAACTAGGGCAGAGAAGTAGCAGCTAAGGTTTTTAGTTTCGTTTCATAATTATGAGGAAGAACAAACATTGAGAAACTAAACAGGCCAGAGACTTCTCAGCAAAATAGTAACTGAAATAAGGTCAAATAAATTTGAAGGTATATTTCCAAAGCATAATGGATTAAACTTAAATTTGCAATGTGTACTTACCCACTAAAGGCTGCCGTACACCTTCTTGAATTTAATCACAGGTAGTGGGAAGGAAGGAGAGAAGAAAAGTTGCAAGAAACTGGTCATTAACAAGAATATTAACAAATACTCAGTTAATGCTTTGGGTTTGGGTTTGTTTTTGTTTGTTTGTGTTTGGTTTTGTGGTTTTTTGTTGTTGTTGTTTTTTGTGTTTTTGTTGTTGTTGTTGTTGTTTTCCCTCCTTCCAATCAATCATAAGATGCATTCAAATTCTTAGGTCAATCATTCAATTTTTTCACTGAACTCAAATTATCTGGCTAAACAGAACACACATGGTCATAATTTAATAAAGATGTCACATTAATTTAATAATGATAGTCACATTCCCCATATGCAAATAAAACCCCATAATATCCTTTTGTTACTAGTTTCTTCAGTCAAGAAGTTAAAAGGTTTTTCTTAACATGGCAATATGACATGGTATAAAGTTTCTGCAAACAGATTCACTTTGTGTTCCCCAGGGCTCAGTAATGGGGCCAGTTCTGTTTAATTTCTTTATCAGTGATCTGGAAAAGGGCATCGACCGCACTCTCAGTCAGTTTGCAGATGACACC
>NW_009610949.1:0-2939 GCF_000690535.1 Cariama cristata
GTCCAGGTAGACCACATCCACAGCCTTTGATTTCAGTCAGAGATGCTGAGGCAGTCCTAAACTTCCTATTGCCCTGCAGCTAGTGCCCTGCATTCTTCTCTGGAGACAAAAGAATGAGTTCAAGCTATTATTCCAACTCAGTGAAGAAATGTGAAGCTGTACCTGCCACACCTTGGTCATGCTCCTTAGCCTTCCAGCAAAGCCTTCCTTCTTCACCTTTGTCACTGGTTCCAAAGGGCTATTGCTTAACCTCCTTCTTTGTTCATAGTTCTACTTTTACTTAAACTAACAAATGCATCACAAATTCCACTGGAACTAGTTTTGGTTTTAAATCATCAGTGGTATATTAATTTAATATGTAATCATCAGTGGTATATTAATTCAATATGTACAAAACTCTTTTGTTTCACATTATCCCAGATCACTTCTTTTCTGTCAGAATGGCCACAAAATAATAAAATGGACATCACCTGACTGTCATCACCTCTATGTGAAGAAACTACTTCTTTCCCATTTTTGTACAATGTTCGGAGCCAACACACTTGTGCTGATCAGCTCAGCCAAAATCACTTTGCATTCTTGTCTAGACACAGGACTAGATTCTGTCTGAGGCAACCACTCCCAGAGCCACGAGGGATCCAGAGGAGACCTCCTGGTGTTACCTAATAGAGGAGCAGACAGATATTCTGATGATTTCCCCAGTGCGAGGAGTACGCTTCTCCCTCAGAAATACAAACAGGACTCCTTGCGGTTAAATTCTTCTAAAAATTTGTCAACTTTGTGAAAAGTAATAATGTGGTTATCAGGAAGTTTAAGTGCACAAGAATATTTGCACATGCAAAGAGTAAACGTCAAGTTGAACCTTTATTAAGCAGTGGTCTTAGTCATCACTCTAGGAACCAAGACTATATATCTCAAAATTCTTCATCATGTGTTAATTTACTCCTGTTAACTTTCCTGTATGGCTCAGTTGTTAGCTGTTCTCCAATTTTGTACAATTGGCCTCTTGGCAATTGACCATTTGGACTATTTGTACAATTGACCATTATATAAAATTTAACAAAAAAAAAGTGTATGCGACTTGTATTGATCTATTAAGTCAATTTCCATCCAGTTTCATCCTCACCTCTACTTTGGATCAGTAAATTTTGCATGTCCATTTAACTCCCATCTCAGCACTTTGCAGTTGAAATCTGTTATAATTTTTGGCTTCCTAAGCAGTTTCCAAAAGTCTCAAGCTGATCATCAGGTTGAATACTAAACACTACACAAATTCTACACAGATATTACTAAATAGTTCAGAAAAAGGAGTACGCAATTACTTCCCTCTAAGGAAAAAATATCTTGGGGAAAAACAGAAAGGAGAAGAGATACACAGATAAGCAACATGGGTCACAGTATGACCACCTAGATTGCTATATTTGTGTGGTGTGAAGTGTGGGAACATACAATCTGTCTCACATCTCTCCTTACACAGCAAAAGGCTCAGACTTCCTCTTCCTGGAAGAAGAAATAAGAGTATCAGTGTTTTCTTATACCAAGAAGATTGGAACTAACATTGAGGTTTGAAAGCCCACTGCTGTAAGGATTAAAGCATACTTTTAACATTTTCTATATTCCTTGACATTCATGGATCAGTATTAGAAGGTTGATCTCACAGCTGTTTTCCTCCGGGTTTCTGATAATCCCACAGATTTCTCCTTTCATTCGTAGCAGCCTCACACTCACATGCAACAGACTGGTAGTAGCAAGCACTGGTCCCTGCCGTATAATTATCAAGACAGAAAAGATCTGAGAAACATTTTAAATGGATACTGATGAGTTTTGTAATGATTGTAAGAAAATCTAGATAGAAACATTTAAGATTGTACCTGCACAGGGAAAGTGATTTGTCCCTGTTTCAAGCACCTCTTAGCACTGAGCCAAAGCATCAAGAAAGAAAAACCCCCACAACTTTCAGGTTTATTTTTGAGGAGCTGAATAACTCATTATGTCTCTTCATTTTATCACTTGTAAGGCAGTGTTGTCATTCACTCACTTTCCTCCAGCAACGAGAAAGCAAAATGGCAAAAGGTTTGGAAAATAATCTCTATAAATCATGAGTTTTGTCAGGGGTAGTTGGCTGGTCTTGTGCCTGAAAACCATCAAACCTCAAAATACAGCCTTTTTAAAAGCTCTATTCCTTACCTCCAAAGAAGTGTAAAATAGTGACACAGGCATTCCCCAAGCTCTGAACACCAGTGCATTTAGCAGTGTCTGAGTCAGAGCACCACATTGCAGTTTGACTAGAGTAGACCTGTTCTCCCATGTGGACCCTACTAAAGTTAACAGGACTCCAAACATCTGCAAGAAAGTACACGAGGACATCAGAACCTTAATTATTCCCAACCACTGCAGTATATTTATGTTCTGAAGTCAAAATTCATTTTCTGCTTACATTTAAGTGTGGAAATTAATCATTTGGGATTGTAATTATACATATGATGCTGGGGGGAATTATAATAACATCCAAAGTACCATATCTTTAGCTTGCATTTTGTTTTTGACATGTTAGATATTGCTTAATGAAGCATTTTACATCCTATTAAAGCTTTACAGCACATACTACCTCCTACTAAAAAATGCTTAGCGTCAGTACCTAAGTGCAGCTTAAAATCAGATACACTTATAAAATATAAACATATTGTATTATTTTACTACAAGTTAGAGTCAATGCAACTTATTAGAGAAGGACAGAGCTCTGTGTATTTGGTGCAGTATTCATAGTAGTAACTGCTAGTGGTAAAATATACTAGCTGGAGATCAGGTAACATCTGTGTACTGTTACATTAGAGTTGCCAGAATTTTGATATATGACTGAAATAAATATACTTAAATGCAATATTTCTTTAGTATAATGCACCTGGATGTAATTTCTGTTAATAAATGATTATGGTAGA